>NW_005871048.1:43229159-43347994 GCF_000147115.1 Myotis lucifugus | reverse complement strand
AGTCAATACCTTGTGATAATTGCTTTTAAGGAGCCTGCTCTACTATAACAAAGGGGAAATTAGTGCTACTAGTATTTGGGAAAAGGTTGTTGTTCTTTTTTAATAGCTTTTAATTCTTATTATCTCCTCTCAATTGGTCATTAAATTTAGAATACAGGTGATGGGATTGTTTCTACTTATTTTTATCACATATCATAACAGCATTTATTACAATTGATCTCTTAAAGAATTAATAAAAGTACATCCTTTCTGTACTCTCCCTCCAGGGAGCACGCCCACACCTTTCCCTACAGGCCTGCCCCCACAGGCCTGTATCTCCTAAACTCTAAGGGACCCCCGGAGACTTGCAAGCAGGGAGCAATGGGCAGCGGCAGCTCATCCCAGATAACCCCCTGGATCCTGTCTCCAAGCCCCCTTTTCTCTGACTTCCCAGTGAGCTGACAGAAGCCCAGCCTTGGATCACTTCTGTCACTGTGACCTTTTAAAAATATATATATGTTTTTTATTGATTTGAGAGAGAGATAAAGTGAGGAGAGAGAGAAACAATTGACATGAGGGAAACATTGGTGTGAGAGAGAAACTTGGATCAGTTGCCTCATACACACCCCACCTGGGATTGAACCGCAACCTGGGTATGCACCCTAACTGGGAATTGAACCAGCAACCCTTTGGTACATGGGAGGATGCTCAACGAACTGAGCCACACCAGCCAGTGCTGTCACTGTGACTTTCCTTTCTCAGTAACTTGTTGACATAAACAGCTAATAAAATGAATTGATCGACAAGGGCCAAAACAATTTTTAAAGCATCTAATTTAAGCTCTTATAATAGTTTGAACAGAATCCCAAAACTATGAAACTGGAAGAAACCTTAAATATATTTTAGTCCAACCATTTCCTTTTGCAGATGAATGAACTGAAACCCAAGCAGCAGAGAGACTTACTAGATACTCAATGTAGATATAAGACAAAAATATAGCTTGTCTGATTACTACCCATCAGTATTGTCACCATACCAGTACTTTCCTTTATTAACCTTTGTTGTGGTTATTTTAACAACTAACATTTATCCTGTGTTCAATGTGTGTTGGCAATATCCTCAAATCTTTACATAGATTGCCTCACTTAATCTCCACAATAATCCTAGGAGGAATGACACTGTTACTATCCTATTACTGATGAAAAAACCAAGATGGGTTTCCCTAAGATCTGCCCACCTGTAACACTCAGAGGCTAGGATTGAACTCAGGCAGTCAGATTCCAAAATCTGTGGTTTTCACGGGCATATTTTAAATTGTCACCATATTCCTAAAGTTATGCTAGCAGTTTTTCAATTTTCAATTCCACATCAGAGCCAAACCTGCTCTCTTCAGAGTACTGCTTCTTGAATAAAAATCTAAATTTTCTCCACACCACATCGTAATGAGAAGCATGATTACTTAACACACAGTCTCCACGTATGAATATGATATGCTATGCCTGTGGGTAAAGGCCATTCTGCTTTGAAAATCTGAAGACTAAACTGCTGGTCTTCTTTAATCCTAGCCAGTGCTATACCTGCTCAGTCTTTTCCTTGTGTTTCCTAGGGGGTGACTGTGCTACCTTAATGAAGAACATGGGTCCTCTTCCTGTCGATATGGCCCGGATGTACTTTGCTGAGACGGTCCTGGCCTTGGAATATCTGCACAATTATGGAATTGTCCACCGGGATTTGAAGCCAGACAAGTATGTGCACTGATGAAATATATCTTTTTTTTACATAATATAAAAGTTTTCTTAGGTCTATAAAACTATTTTCTTTTAATGCTGTTTTACACATTTTAAAATCTTCCCATAATGTGCCCAAATGAGTTAAAGTATATATGGTAATCCTTTAAAGCTGTGATGCTTATAATAATAGCTTATAGGAAACAAAAGAAAAAGATGACTTTAAAGCCAGGGTTAGTTGTTTTTTAAAAGGCTTTATTCTATAAACTAGTGAATAGTAACATACACTGCTACTAGTTTTCTGGATAGTTTCTATCATACTTACATAAACTTTTTCTACTGAAAGGTGATATGCTTGATATTCTATTCTGTTTTACTCATAATTTAATGTAAAAATTTGTAATCTATATAGAGTTCATTATGGTATCTGATTTGAGACACAGATAGACTATTTTTCTCCAAATGACTAGTTATTCATCTTGATGCCAGTTATTAAATGTTTCATGCTTTCTTCACATCTGAAAAGCCTCTAAATACATTGCATGTTAGTATGTATAGCTTTTATGTACGCAGAAAATCGAATGATACATTTAACTCATGTTCATTCCAGAAAATTTGGAAAGTGGAAAAAAACATTTTTCTTTATATAGTTTTAGTAATGCGCAACATTACTGAGCAAAGACAACTATTAGAATTTTAGCATATTTCCTTTTAGTAGCTTTTTTACCCCAATTCCTCTGTTCCTGTAATTGTTAATTAATTAACATTTTTCTTCTAAAATGAAAAATTTTTTAAACATAAACTCATAAAGCTGTCAAATGTGAATGTGTTGCATGTATAAGAAATGTAGGTTTTGTGCTAATGAGTAGAAATTTAAATTCAACCCAGAAGTTGAAATCTGAAACAATGCTACATTTTCCAGTCCACGTTCCTTATCTTGTGTCTCATTTGAGTCACAGATGGGTTGCTTATCTTAGTTCCTGATGTGTGACATGGTATATTATTGTAGCCCTTTCTCTTCTGTTTTCTTATTCCGAAAATAGATGTCAGAGTTCCACACTGGAATTTTCTGAGAGTTTCAGGTTGTAGATGATAGTGTATGTGGCTGCTCCAGCAAAGATCAGCTGGGCCTGGTCTCTGGCCTTCCCTTGTGAATTACCCTCAGCTGCCAGATGCACGTATTTGACAGCTTCCTGTGACTTTATCTCTTCCCGGGCTGGGTTTCTCATAAGGTTGACACCTATATACTAAAGAGTCTTACAGTTGACAAGAGAAGGGAGAGTGTTAAAAAAATAGAATGAGCTGCAAAGTGAGTGTTGTAATGTATGTCCTTCTGCTTCGTAGTTTGTTGGTCACCTCCATGGGGCACATCAAGCTGACAGATTTTGGATTATCCAAGGTGGGACTGATGAGCATGACTACCAATCTTTATGAGGGTCATATTGAGAAGGATGCTCGCGAGTTCCTAGACAAACAGGTAAGCGTGCATGCTGTTCAGGTCTCCTGAGAAATACAAAGTGCGACATGGCCAGTGAATTTCGGAATCAACATCAGTATTGAGGGTTTAGATGTCTGTATAGGCCTTACATTTAATAAAGTGCAAATTGCCTCCATTTTTCTCCATGGGCCTCTTTGAACTGTCCATTCCTCCCCCAACATTATGGTCTATTAGCAAGATGAACGGCCTAATTGCACACAAGTAAGAGTGTGAGAGAGACAAATGGAAAACTGTTTTTGTAAGGAATTCAGGAGTCTCAGTAGAGTACTCGTGAAGCTCATGATGCATCGTGCAATCACGGGTGCTAAAATCCGAGCCATGGCCCATTTCCCTTTAAGCATGCCTCATTACCATGTGCCCACAATCTGTTCATTGTAAAGTTACTTACGGTAAACACATCTCAACTGTCATGCTTTTATAAAGTATCCAGGATGTGAATATATTTGGGCCATACAAATGCTAAAACTCTGAGAGTGACAGATAAAAAAGGCATGATTTTAAATTTAAGGATTACAGATGTTTTTAATACTGTAAAATAGGCAAAGCTACCAACAGGGTCAAGCGATTGGTTTGAAATGGCACGTTACAGATAGTTTGACATTCAAGTAGAATTGTAAACGTCCCTTCTTCGGTATTTACAGGATTTATTGCCTTTGGTATTAGGGATGCCAACTTATCAGTGCTGTTTTTACGTTCTTTGTCCATGTGGTTGAGCAGGTGCACTCTGGGCAAAATAATTGATGCTGGGCCCTGCTGCTCATTTTAATTTACGTCCAATATTCCAATTATTCTAATATTGCAATCATCTTTTAGGTCTGTGGCACACCTGAATACATTGCCCCAGAAGTGATTCTGAGGCAGGGCTATGGGAAGCCTGTGGACTGGTGGGCCATGGGCATTATCCTCTATGAATTTCTGGTTGGATGCGTGCCATTCTTTGGGGACACTCCAGAAGAGCTATTTGGACAAGTCATCAGTGGTAAATATCATCAGGCGTTATCTTTAAGCCCCTGTTGGGAAGCAGCCATTTAATGTAATTTTATGAAGTATCACTGAATTGACTACTAAAATGTTAACCTTTGTCAAACAATTTAGCCAACAGATTAAAAGAACTCACTCATCATCGCACATAACTGACTTTCACAATATCGAGAGAGCAATTTGGCTTGAAAATTGATCTGAGGAAGTTTTGTTAACATGGAATTTGGAAATATACTGGCAATGTAACTGATTTTTATGGTGTGCTTTTTCCTCAAAAGAAATTGGTGTGGGACTTGCAAATGAGTTCATTGCTGTCCAGTCTTCTTTTCCATAATAGCAAAGTTGCGCCCGGGAAGAGAAGGTTAATGTGGGTAACATTTACATAAATGGGAAAAATGGCTAAAGGCACAACAAAGAAATTAACAAAAATGTAATAAATCCTAAAACAAATGTCTACCAAATAATAAATAATGAGAATGGGAAGGAAGCAAATTTAATCCACAGATTGTTAATGATTTCATTGGTAGTTATTATGGTGGAATGTTATTTCTGTAACAGCTGTTCATCTTTCATTTAAAATTCAATAACCTTTAGATCTTAACCTGCAAAGCTGACCCTAACTATTATGTGGCTCCTGGCAAAACTAAATGGTAATTAAATAGGCTCTATTACTACCCTACCTGCTGTGTTTATAAATTTACCCTAAGCATAGATCAAAAAGGCCTCTTTTCTCAAAGTTTGTCAGTCATTACTGATATCCCCATCACCTTCCTCTGGTTCATTCTGGACTGCATTTATGGGATCCAACCATGGGAATGGGAGGGAATTCATTTTGGAGCCCTTTAACCACAGCATTATTTTCTGTCATTGACTTTGCAAGTCAGGCATATTTGTAAACTTTAACAAAGTAGATTTGTGAGTTGCCTGCAGTGAATAACCCTTTTATACAATATCTGAGCTGTTTATGGATTTATAACTAGGCTGTTTTCTGACATTCCAAGGCCTGAATGGCAAGAGGAATCAACTGTTTAATTAACACAAGCAGCAAATGCTGGCTTTGTTCTCCATGCCTTACGGCTCAGATGCATATTCATGTTTTATTTTCCAAATCAGATTTAAACTGCAGCAGAGGAAGCTAGAGGCAGGCACACACAGAAATAACTCATGTTTTTATTGCATTTCCATACACACAAGCATGCATACCTCTCTTTAGGCAAACGCCTTTAGAATGTAGAACATAGTCTAATATTTATGACAGATTTTAAATACTTCCATTACTATGATTACTTTGAACTTTTTTTTTCTTCTTTGGCATTAGCATTTGGACCTTTCCTTTGTCTCTGGAAATAGTTACATTTACGAAATTACTTTTTGCTTCTTGGAGCTGCAGAACTCTATAGCTGAGGATAGTAGGAGAGAAAGCCTTACTCAAATGATCCCTGAATGGGTGACTACCTGAAATGCAGGTGTTTAGAGTTGCCACTCTATGACGTCCTTTTCATAACTAGAAAGAGCAATTTGTTGTGAGCCATTTTCACCAAAGAAATATGAATCAACAAGGTGAAGGAAAGATACCGCTTATTGAGCGGTGTCTCCCTGCCTTGCTGAAAGCTGTGCTCTTTGTGTCTTATGAAACAGGCTTCTAAAACTTGCCTGAGCCTAGGAATCAACCGGAGAGCCTGTTAACATGCGCTCTCTGATTCAGTGGGTCTGGGGTGGGGCCTGAAAGCCTGCCTTTCTAACAAACTCCCAGGGCACGTCCATGTGTTGGGGCATGGACCACCATTTGAGCAATAAAGTTGTAAACGACTTCCCTTCCTTCTAGATGAGATCAACTGGCCCGAGAAGGATGAGGCACCGCCGCCAGACGCCCAAGATCTGATCACCTTGCTGCTCAGGCAGAACCCCCTGGAGAGACTGGGAACAGGTTCGAGCACGTGTGCTTTAATTTTGCTAATATTGCAGGAAATAATGTCTGTGTGGGACACTCAGAGGTTTGTGTTTGTGTCTCTCTCTCTCTCTCTCTTTTTTTTTTTTGCTTAGGAAACATCTGTTAGTTGATGTAGAACATGACCACAACACATTATAACAATAGTATTTTGGATTTTTTTTTTCTGACTCAGAGCAGTGCACACATTAGGAGCATGGGGTGGTGTTGTTTGTTCGTCTTTGTTGTTGTTGTTGCAAAGCAGAAATTATTCTTAATTTGTTTCAATGAATAACATTTCTCTGGAAGAAAAACCTCAAAGTCCATGTCACTCTTCGGTCCTGAAAAGCATGGGTCTTAAATAATTCAAAACAGAGGATTAGAGATGTCCAGCTTTTTTGTTTGGAGTTTTTTTTAAAAAATCTGTGTTCCCAGAAAGATTGGGCCCAGCGTGTTATTAACTACAGGCTTTGAACTGATTACTGGGAAGGAGTGCCTGGGGTTGGACCACGCTGTGCCATTGTGGTGATCAGTGCCAAGGCCAAAGCAAGAGGCTAGAGAACTCTGGACTTTCAGGATTAAGGCGATAATAGATTTGTTAGTTGCTGATTATTTTTCCTGACAGTTGTGCTACCAGTTTTTTATTTCTGCTTCCTCTTTTCCTTTTCTTCCTTATATTCTGATATTCTGAATAAATAGACTTAGAGATCCCAAGATAGAGTCCCAGCCCACCTCACTATGCAGATTTTTATAGATGAAACTAAATACTAAATATAAACACATACAACACACACAGTAGACAGTAGTCACAATTTCCAACAGTAAAAATTGGCTTGATGGGTTGTTTACTGAGCCATTTCATTCTACTGCATTTTAATAGGAATATCAGAAAACATGGAAGAAATGAGTCTTTCCCTCCTTCTTTTCGGGACAAAAACCATTTGCAACAGCCCCAAATATTTATCTCATATTGTTCCCCACATTTGCCCATAGCTTCTCTAGTTGGAGAGTTCTGTTCTTGCTGAAGTAAGGAATGCTACACGCCAGAGTTTATGATGATTCATTAAAACTCATGGGCCAAATCTTTATTTTGTAAATAAAGATTTATTGAAACACAGTGATGCCATTCATTCACATTGTTTGTGGCTGCCTTCATGCTGTCGTGGCAAAGTTGAGTAGTCATGACAGACTGGATGGCCCATAAAGCCTAAAATATTTCCTATTTGGCTCTTTACAGAAAAATCTTACAGACTCTGAGTTAGAGAATCAGAATTTAAAATCAGGGCTCAATTGGGAAAACCGTTTTGAGTTGAGTCTCTCACTGGAGTCCCATGTGCTCCTTTGCTTTTTCTTTAAAAAAAAATGTTTTTATTGATTCTTAGAGAAAGAGGAAGGGAGAGGGATAGAAAGATAGAATCATCAATTGGCTGCCTCCTGCACGCTCCCTACTGAGGATTGAGTCTGCAACCCTAGCATGAGCCCTGATTGGGAATTGAACATGACCTCCTGGTTCATGGGTTGACGCTCACCTACTGAGCCACATCGGCCAGGCCCCTTTGCCTTTTTCAGTGGATGAGTGTGCCTTAAACTAGGAAAGGTAGCATCAGTGAAGGTAAGGGCACTAAGGGTGGAGTCAGATTGAGTTTAAATCTCAGCTGTGGTCTTGGTCGGGTAGTCAGTTGGTTAGAGCATCATCCCGCTATGCCAAGGTTTCAGGTTCAGTTCCCAGTCAGGGTGCATACAAGAATCAACCAATAAGTGCATAAACAAGGGGAACAACAAATCAATGTTCCTCTCTCTCCAAAAAAACAAACAAACAACAACAACAACAAAACCCAATCAATCAATCAATAATTATAAGTCTCAGCTGTGTGACCATGGGCCATTTGTTTCCCTTTCTGTGCCTCATGTCCTCACCTATAAAATGAAGCAGGTAGTAGCACCTCCCAGGATCATGGCGAGGATAACAATAGAACCACGAGGACACTGCCACTGCTGGCACGTCGTCTTCATTTTCTGCGTCTGTCATCTCATGCTTTCCCCTGTGGACTCATGGGATAAAGAAATGGTGGCGCCCCTCCCCCACCTTGGAGCTGATTGAACTCTGTGAACAAAGTCCTTTACCTTTCTTCTCTCTCTGTCTGGTTTTCCTCTTCTCCGAAGTGACTAGCAAACTTGTTATTTCCCTGTGTGACCTGCAGTCAGATGTGCTTTATGGTTCAAAAGACAAGAGCAGCTGTCAAAGAACTGGTGTCAGGGCTCCGTGTGGGGCAGGGTTCTGAGGAGTGATTTTTACTCGCTGGAGAAGCAACGGCATTTTAACAGCGCCCTGCAACAATGCACATATCTATCTGTACGTCCCAAGCCAGTGTCCCAGAGAACCGTTGTCCTAGGTCTGACCAAAATCATTATTAGAATCAGCCCACCCTTTCTGAAGAGTCCCCTTTGGTATTCATGTCAGGTTGGAGTTTTCCCCCACTTAATAGTTTGCCCATTTCCCTCTATGCATACCTGGGTTCTTGATTGCCCTTGATTTAGCGAGACAGGGCTATCGTGATGGTCAGCACATCCATGTTTGTGTATCACCTGCTGCAAGTTCTCTCTCTGCACATATTCTCCTTGACTGCTACTTTCGGCCTATTCAGTTTGACAATTTGGGAAACAAATCTCCCAGCAACAAGCTCAAAAGAGACATTTGAAAGCCCCTGCCCAAGCTCTCAGCATGGTCAAGAAGTGCGTCTAGGTGAGCTCGGAGGGAGAGGCTGAGAATCCCTCGGGCCTGCCATGCTGCCTCCAGTGACAGCATTTTGGATTTAATGCATATTTAGCGGGCAAAATAATGCACCGTGAAAATGTGCAAATGCACATTTGCCCGAGAGACTAGAGAGGCTGAGAAAAGGAGTGTGAAGACCATAATGGATGTTTAAGAAACTTGCATGAAAGGAGAGAAACACTCAAGGGAGAACATTAGTGCCAAGGCATAACTTGCAATTTGGGAACTTGTTGAACTTGAACTGGACTTTTGAACTTGTAGAGTATTGAGTGGCAGCCTGGCTCATTGGATTTTAGAGCTGCTCAGATGTGACCAACTTCTACCCATGGACCATGGACTCCCACCATGTACTGGAGGTCTGGAGTGGTTTCTTCATTGCCCCAAATCTCAGTTTTCTAATCTATAAAAGGGGCATGTTATACATCTCACGGGGTTTTGTGAGGACTAAATGCAAACGTGTTTGCGAAGGTATCTAGTACATTAACCTAGTACAGCGGTTCTCAACCTGTGGGTCGCGACCCCTTTGGAGGTCGAACGACCCTTTCACAGGGGTCGCCTAAGACCATCCTGCATATCAGATATTTACATTACGATTCATAACAGTAGCAACATGACAGTTATGAAGTAGCAACGAAAATAATTTTATAGTTGGGTCACAACATGAGGAACTGTATTTAAAGGGCCAGAAGGTTGAGAACCACTAACCTAGTACATAATAGGAGCTCAAGAAGTGATTGGTTTCACTTCTCTACCCGGTGAATTCTTAGGAGAGCGTCATTTGCATGAGTCCTGTGTCTGATGATTGCATTTGGCTCATCATGCCATCACACTTATTGTGCCAACAGTTTAGCCGAAACATAATTTTCCCCCGGTGTGTCCTTTTCATTGTTTTGCTCCCCATCTCTCCAAAAGTTCATGAGAAACAAGACCCAGGGATAAGCACCCTTCTCTCAGCGGGACACAAAGGCCAGAGGGTGAGGAGTGTAAGCTGGGTCAGCAGTTGGCTGACTCGTTGGGGAAGACCCGTTTGTCATATACGCTCACCAGCTTGTGCTCCAAAGGGTGGCAGGCAGGGGAGTGAAAAGCAGACACTCTGGACGTGGTTCAGAAGTGCCCTTTGAGCCCTCGGCTCAGGGAACTGTGCTGTTCTGGATAAATCAGAGCTGCCATTTGGTGTGGCCATATGAGCAGCAGCTGAAATGATGGCCGTTGCAGCGTGACGTGTGGTGACCACTAAGTAGGGCTTGACTCTGTGGGCCACACAATGAGGAAGCTGTCCTTGACACAGTGAGGAAGTTGGATAGATAAATATTTAAGCCCTTTAACTTCTCCGAGATGAGAGCATTAAAAGCAAATGGGGCTGGCAGCTGCGTTCGGGACGTTGATAGGATGAGAGCCGGGTGCATGGAGGACTGGAGTTGGACTGTGCAAAGGTGCCGTGACAGCAGCCTCAGGAACAGGCTCTTCGGCTCCGTTCCCCAGGATTGGCAATTGTGAATCCATCTGCAAAGAAGACAAGAAAGATGGCAGAGCAGGATCTGAACTAAAACACACCTCCCTTCTATGACCTATGGCTTATGGCACAGAAGGTGGACATGGGTGTTTTAGTCAGACCTCGCCCAGCCCTCTAAACCTTACTCTCAGGGGATTGTGGTCCAGTTTCTTGTTGCTTACTCTTAGTTCCCCTACCCAGAAATGGAGTTGGTAGTGCCTACTGTGGGGGGTTACTTTCAGTGACGGGTTAAAGGAACCGCAGTGCCTCTGGTCTCCAGTGCAGTACTTGTCAGGCCTCTGGTGACGCTGCCAGTACCTAGCTGTTGTCATCAGCATGCGACTTCAGCATTGTGCTGTGAGCACGGGGAAGGCCTGCATGCGACCTGGATAAAGACTCTAATCAAATGCTTTGTAAAGAAGAACCCATTTCCGGTTCTGGGGGTGATTTCCCCCTCTGCTCTTTTCTCTCTACTCCATCGTTTTCAGAAGACTAGTTTCCCTGGCTGGGTTTAGAGGTCTGACCTGCACTGTGGACCAGAGGGGACTGCTGGGGACAGAGCCCCATTCGAACCATGCAGACAGCACCCCGCCCCCCCCCAAGACCCACGCCCATTATTCATCCATCTTGCATTTCTCATTCTGTTCCTCCTGTGGCCCCCTGAGGACAGGAGGAGAAGCTTGGGTGACAAGTGCATTAGCAAAGCATTTACATCACACCCAGAGGGCATCTCCTGGCAGGGAGGCTGACTAGACCCTGGTATCAGTGTTGGGAGAATCTCTTCTGGGTGGTTTTTCAGGGTCCATTCTACCTTATGTCCCTTACCCACAGTGTGTGTGTGTGTGTGTTTGTGGCAGGGCAGCGGCCTCATTCTCATACTCTGACTTTATAGCACGTGCACCTTCTCTTCACATGGGCATAGTGTGATATTTTGATGGGACCTGCCCTTCACAATCACTCTTTGAAATCATGAACTGAATTAAAAACATTATTTCACTGAATTGTACTATCATGCTGAGTTAGGAAAAAGAAGCCTAAAACTTAGGAATTGTGATTGATTTTCATTCAATGCACTATAAACCTATCAAATGGGTTTCCTGTTTCTTAGTTAAGAATTTGTAATCCACAGAATCTAATTCCTACCTATGTTAATGAGCAATCCAATAAAATTGAATGGTAACCATTATATACTATTTAGGGAAAAATTCATCTTTATTAACCCAACCTCCAGAGGAAATATTGCTGTGAACACATTTTGTGCCTTGTTAGAATTTTTGCGGGTTTGTAATGAGCAAGTGTGCTTGGGGCCAACGTGCGTCCATTTCCCCAGGTTCAGCTTAATGTGATTTTAAGTGGCCACATCATTAACCTTTGAAAAATGGAAAAAGCCCTGGAAAAGTTAACAATGAAGAACCATGCCAGGGAAGCTGCTTTTAGCAACATCAAATCTGCTGATAAAGTATGGGGGGAATTTGGAGGTGTTTTGGTTGAGGAATGAGAAAGTAAGATTTCCATGGCATTTTTCTCTGTGTGTTGATTTTGGGGTTGGGGGAATGAGTATTGTTCTTCAAAACACATTTCCCTTTACTTGGATGAGAGTTTAACCCTTTCGCTTCTGTCCTTCCCCACGTCTCCCCACCCCAGGTGGCGCATATGAGGTCAAACAACATCGCTTCTTCCGATCCTTAGACTGGAACAGTTTGCTGAGACAGAAGGCGGAATTTATTCCCCAACTGGAATCCGAAGATGACACGAGTTATTTTGATAGTACGTGCATTACCTGGCATAAAACATTGCAGAAAATTATCTCTACTTTTCATAGGACCCTCCAAGTCTAGAACCCATGAGTTCTTAGACATAATGTTGCTTTGGTACAGAAAGCAATCATTAAAATACTGAAATTGAAACCTGAAATCCTGAGTAATTGGAACTGTTCCCAAACGTTTCTTGCAGCTCGGTCAGAGAAGTATCACCACATGGAGACGGAGGAAGAAGACGACACGAATGATGAAGACTTCAATGTGGAAATAAGGCAGTTTTCCTCGTGTTCACATAGGTTCTCAAAAGTAAGTGAAATATGGCACAAACACGCAGGCTCTCTCTGGGGGACGCTGCCACTGGCCGGATGTGTGGTACCCCTAAACAGTTGTCAAAACCACCCACAGTGTTTTGGAGCTCGGGGTCTCCTGTACTTGAAATTCCTTTTTATTTAGCAAAAGTGACCCCACCATCTTGATAATCCAGAGTCCCTACCCCTCAGGAGTATATTTCCTAGTTTCATTCTCCACAAATTTATATCTTTTTTCTTGGAGACACAGACTTGCCACTCATAGTCATCAGTGGAGTACAGTATAGCTGTATGTGTGCTGACTTCGCCTTGCGTGCCCTGGTGTGGCTCGGTGCCAGGCTGTGGAGGCACCCGCCCCCCTTTATTTCATGTTGTAATGAAGAACGTTGGGCTAGTGTATGCAGAGCCTTCACTCTGTATGGATTACAACTCACAAGAGAAGGCTTAGTCCTTGACATAAGCTAAGACCCTTGGGGGTGGTTGATTGAAAGCCTGGTAACCAGTCATAGAAAATGTAAGTTATATTAAAGTGGCCGTTAAAAGTAAAGCTAGACTTTTGGAAATGATAGAAGATGATAAAATTGATGTTTGAGAAAGATGCTGCCTTTTTTCTGATAATGGTAAGATTAAAACAAGCAATCAAAACCAAGAAACCTGATATTTCCGAGACAGGGCAGCGGGGCCCTGGGAAGATGGACGAGGACCGAAGGCACCTGCCTCCCTTTGCTGTTTGCGGTAGCTGTGCCTTGGCCATGGCATTGGCATTTTGCATGGATGCTGTTTAGCTCTTCTGTAGCATGTAGTGATTTTAGTGTTCTGTGCCTTTTTCTAAGTGACTACCAAGACTGCACCGGCAAAGGGGCCAGCA
Source organism: Myotis lucifugus (assembly GCF_000147115.1). Taxonomy (NCBI): domain Eukaryota; kingdom Metazoa; phylum Chordata; class Mammalia; order Chiroptera; family Vespertilionidae; genus Myotis; species Myotis lucifugus. The sequence continues at coordinate 43,334,681 of NW_005871048.1, read as the reverse complement.
CAGCCCTCCCTATTTGTAGGAAGGACGTGGAGAGGTGGGGATTTCCCTGGAGGGTAAGGTGGCAGGTGTGCCCTGAGCCAGGACCCGAGCGTTGACATCACTGAGTGCTGACTTTCCCCAGCACCTGTCCTCTGCCCATCAAAGCCAGCCCCTCCACTCTGTTTCCTTCCCGCTGTCTCCTGTTCTTGGCCACTCTCCTCCTAACCCCAGTAAATGTAGATGATGTAAGAGCCGTTCCCAGGAGAGTGGCGAAAGGCTGAGCTGGGCAGTAGGCAGTGCCTTCTGGGCTGGGCTCTCAGCTTCCTTGGTTGTCTTCCATCTTCCCTGTGGGTCAGCAGAGGTCTCCGATTTCTCAGCTCTGATCCTCTGCAGAAATCTCAGTACCAACATAGGAAGCTGCCTGACTGTGCATGTAATTTATAAGCCAAACTAATATCTCTGACTCACAACCAAATATGGACTGAATTCCCCCCGCCCCCCCACTCCACCTCACACATACCTGAAACAAGTCATTTATCCTTCTCTTCGCACGCAATTCCAATTCATTTTTCTTCTTCCCACCCCTACCTGGTGGTCATTAAATCTTTTTCTCTGGTTCTCTTTTGCCGATTGACTGAATGGTTAAAAAGTAATCTAAGGTGTGCATCGATCTCCAGGCCTAGAAACCCCAATGCATCTATGGATTTTGTTTGCAGCTACAAAGTTCATTCCGGATATGGTGAGAGATTGATGCATTCATAGCTCCCTACTCCAAAAGAAAGAAAAAAAAAGTTACACATTGACCATTCATCTCAGGACCGAGTAAACAGCATTGGAAAGTACCTTCTGGATACAGTCCAAGTTCATGCTTTAGTCATGTTCTCAGGGTTTGCTCCCGAGATTTGGGTATTTTTTTCTGACAAACTCTTTCAAGACGATATTAATAAGCACTGACTCTTTGCCCTCCAGGTTTTCAGCAGCATAGATCGAATAACTCAGAATGCAGGAGAAGAGAAGGAAGACCCTGGGGACAAAACCAAAAGCACCACTTTGCCATCCACGGAAACGTTAAGCTGGAGTTCAGAATATTCTGAAATGTATGTGAAATGCCTGTTAAGAAACATAAGCCGCAGCTACTAGAGCTGTGGTTCTTAAACCTGAGTGTGCATCAGGGTCACCGGGAGGCCTGTGAAAACACAGGATGCTGGGCCCGTCCTCCGTGTCTGATCCCCTAGACCCTGAGGGTGAGGGAGAAGGATAGGGGGACCTGAGAGAGTGAATCTGTGACCCGTTCCCAGGTGATGTCGGTGCTGCAGGCCTGGAGGCCACACTTTGAGAACCACTGCACTAGACATGTCTTCATTAGACTTATCTAACTTCCATGTGTACCTGGTTTTTTACAAATTCACCTTGAACAGTGTCCAGGTATGTATGTATTCATAACTTTGTGTTTTTTTGTTTGTTTGTTTTTTTCAATTAAGGCAACAGTTATCCACATCCACCTCTTCAGATACTGAAAGCAACAGACATAAGCTCAGTTCTGGCCTGCTTCCCAAACTGGCTATTTCAGCCGAGGCAGAACCAGATGAGGCCGCTCCCTGCCCCGGCGACCTCCGCGAGGAGCCAGAGAAGCCAGTCCTTCCTCCTGCCGAGTGTGCTCAGGAGGAGCCTGAGGTCACCACCCCAGCCAGCACCATCAGCAGCTCCACCCTGTCAGGTAAGCCCTGGGGTGGGGCCTGCCACCCAAACATCACCCCCTCATCCTGGGGCTGGCCTAGCCAGGTAGTGTTTCATGCTGCTAGACTCCAACTTCTTGGGCTTGGTGGATGAGCTCTAAGAACTAAGATCAGATGTGTCAGACCCTCCTGAGTGCATGGCCATGCAGCAAACCATCCTTGCTTCAGCTTCACCGGAGACCCGGCCTCAGCTTCCACAGCTGGGTCAGTGGGTTCCTGGGGTGACGTTTAGGACATACCAAGGAAGCATGACCTCTGGTGGTGGTGCAAAGGCAGGTCTTGGGGAGCTGCATCTAACTCACAGTTAGGATAAGGGACAATATCAGATAGTCAAATGGTCAAAATTACCCTAAAAGATGCCATAAATCACCTGTAAGGCAGTAGAGCTGAAGCCAGTTTTCCCCCTTGATTTGTAATAGTGGTTTTGTGAAGGGGCCAAACCCAATACTTAGCTCTCTGCACTAGACTCTGAGCCAGCGCAGCAGGGCACCTACAGCTGGGAGATGCAGGATGGCTTTACTGCTCCTGGGACCCAGAGGGCAGGGGAGTCAGAAATACCTACCAGATTGGTGCTTTATGTGCATAGGAAACAACCCCACTGCAGACAGAAGCTGCCTTCCCAGCCTGGTAACTGGAGTGAGGAACTCCTGAGGCAACTTGGACTGTGCGGGAGGCAGCCCGAGGGCGTGGGCCTTGTCTATGCAAGCACTTGGTCACATTGCTTTTGCATGAAGTGAGCTCCCTGCCAACAGGAATGGCGTCTTCCTGTGTGTCTTTAATGTTTACTGTCGCATAGATACTTGCTGGCCCTTACAAACGGAGGCGTCCTCATTAGATATCAAACGTTCACTTCCCTCAGAGCAAACCCTTAAGGTGAATTTAAAATATTATTTGGTTTATAAAAATTTTATGCATAGCATATCCTTCCCCAGAGCAATGTGCATTTATTCTTTAAAAATACACACACATGGATGTGGCTTAGGGTTGCTGTCATGTCATAAATGTTTTCATTAAGCCATATTCAGTATGTTATGTTGCTAACCATAAATGATTCCAAGATTTTCCATGAACATTTTTTTAAACTAACTAAATATTCATAGTGTAATTTTTTAAAAATCGCTTTAAGAAAACAAGTTTGTTTGGGTGGGTTTATTTTAGCCTCATTAAAAAGTTTGGTTCTAGGAAGGAGACTTGACTTGGGGTGGAAAACACACAATACAATGTACAGATGATGTATTACAGAATTGTACACCTGATACCTATATTATTTTATTAACCAATGTCACTCCAATAAAACCAATAAATAAGAAAAAAAGTTTAGTTCTATAGAGGAACTTCATATGTACTTATAGTTTATCGTGGGGGGAAATAATGTGGGGTTTTTTTTCTTTCCCCTGGTCACCTTAGTTCTGTTTCCATTAGGATAATCCCACTTGTCCAAATCCTATAAAGCCAAGAGAATAGCAGTGTATTCATAGTGTAGAAACAACATAGTAATCTAGGATCCCTGACCATTTTTAGTTCATCTTGGTAATCAAATCAGTATTTTATATTTCTAGTTACTAAGGTCTGTATTTGTTTCTAAGTTTATTTTCTTACTCTGAATAGAGTATATTTACTTCCATTTAAAACTTATTCTTAATACGGTGAATTGCTGATGATCTCTTAGTCTCCAGCCTACTCACTATCAGAAAGGTAGGAGGTAAAGGGAGGGGAGCGGTGTCTAAGCATTTGATAGATGACTTTCATAATTTAAAAAAAAAAGTCTGCCTAGGTCCTGCCATGCATTTTGATTAATAGATTCAAACCACCTTTCTCTCTGGCTCCCCCATACACTCACTAAAAATAATCAAAGACCTTGGGGGCTGCACAGAATAGAGAGATGAGCTGATTTGCTCATAGCCAAGGGTAATTAGGGAATCAAAGCCGTGACTGCAGGAAAATTAAATTTGTTGATTTTCATATTGCTCCACCATCAAGAAGAAAGAACCCTTGACATTTCTAGAACATTAAGGTGACATTATCCGCCATTGGCAGAGAGGAGGCACGTGCTCGGTGCAGTGCTGTGAAATGCGATGGCGAGGCGAGAGAAGGGAGGGTCAAGGGGACACTCTCTGTTCACACTCCGGCCTTTAGGGAAGGGTTTCTCTTTTTTCATGACTACAATGTATGTGAATCAGAAAAAAGTAAAAGTCCTGAAGTAGTGCTCCATTGCATCCAACAGTATTCATTGTCAGGAGATTCAGCTTTTCGGTTCATACTCGTCAGTGATCTTATCCAAACCAAATTAGAAAGGGGAAGGGAGTGTGTACCTTACCCCGAAGTAAGCTTGAGGTTGTTGAGATGAGATTTTTGATTTGTGAAGCAGTTTTTATCAAGTCCTTCAGCAATGGATTTCTTTATTTAGAATGAATGGAACTGATATACTGTTAAGCAAGATTGAGTTTGGCATAAAGAAAGACTGTTGGTATTGGCCTTAAGATTGTCTTCCTTTGTCGGCCAGATGGGTGTTGCATGGAAGTCCATGCATCTTTTTCTGTACCCGCGCATAGTAGATGGCCACAGACAGTGCTGTGCCCTAGCCCATTCTCCCAAATCCCAGGCTTGCCTTAGCTTGCACCCCCTTCTGGAGTCTGTGCCACCTCCCGGCTAGGGCCAAACTTCACCTGTGCATTCGAGTGGTGTGTAGGTAGCATTGTGACAGAAGTGTTAGTTAAGTCTAATTAAGCACAGCACTTTTCAAGGCAAAGGATGTCCTATGGTCAGCACTTTAAAATGTGCTGGCTGGTCTTTCAAAAGATCATTTATAATGGTATTAAATTCTCTGTATGGATTAGATATCTTCAGGTGATGATAGTTTGGATTTATTAAAGCACAGGCTCATAATTTAGCATTTAGAAGTAAAAATGAAATAAGCATTTATTTTTCTGAAAAAAAAAAACAACACAAGATATAGCATCAGTAATTTTAAAAATAAAAAAAAATAAAACAACAACAAAAAAGCAAAAAACACTGGTAGCCTGTGAAAGAAAGAGAAGTAGAGAACAGGGTGGCCACTTAACTTCCCTCTGGGGGCCTCAGCACCTCACTCTGAGCAAGAACATTTTTCCTTCTGGACTGTGCAGTCACCTGACCGACATCAGTGATTGTCCATCTCTGCACCCTTCCATGAGGTTATAATCTCTGATCATCCTCTGCTGAAGGCAGTTCTCATTTTTTTAACTAAAAATATCTCCTCCGGTTAACAAGAAAGGTTAATAACATTTAAAAACAGGCACGGCTGGCGTAGAGGGGAAGGGAGCCTCTTCCCACTGGTCTATTCACTCGAGGGCAGATCAGCATGCAGCACACTGTCTAGAGCAGCGGTTCTCAACCTGTGGGTCGAGACCCCTTTGGGGGTCGAACAACCCTTTCACAGGAGTCGCCTAAGACCATCGGAAAACACATATATAATTACATATTGTTTTTGTGATTAATCACTGTGCTTTAATTTGTAACAATGAAATTGGGGGTCACCACAACATGAGGAACTGTATTAAAGGGTCACGGCATTAGGAAGGTTGAGAACCACTGGTCTAGAGTAAAAGCCAGGAAGGAGTAGTGAGCCACTGAGTAACATAGCCAGTAATATCCTTTGTCTTGTCCTATGAAATTTACAAGGAGCTTAGAGAATGAAAGGGGTAAGGAGTCAAAGGAGACACCTAGGTACTTTTTGTAAGTTACATACCTAAGCCTAGTGTGAGGTGTGTACTAGGAAGATGGTAGGAGATTACACGGGCTTACTTCATGATTAAATGACATGACATGACATGATTAAATGACGTCCAGATATCAAAAACCATCATGACCAGCATTCCCAGTGAGGATCATTGCTATCAGAGGACAGTATACAGTAGGAGGTCATGGTGTGCATAAAGGTGATGCTTGCTTCATAGCATGGTGGAGGGGGGCAGACGAGGGTTGTGAAATATAGATCTAGAAAGTAATTATTCTACTCAAACGGAGCCATTGATGTTAGCAGGCATATTCAAGTAGAATGAAACCCCTTTCATCTTTCCTCTCCACATCACCTTTCTCAAACCAGTTGTGTTTTTGATGTTTGCTGACACCGTCCGGATCAAGAGCCACGTGGGAGTATGTTTCCCAGCATTCGTCCTTCCTTCTCTCTCTCTTCCCCTTCCCCCTCCTCTCCTACCCCAAATTTTTCTTGAACGTGTTTATCCCTTCTTCTTTGTGCAGTTGGCAGTTTTTCAGAGCACTTGGATCAGATAAATGGACGAAGCGAGTGTGTGGACAATACAGATAATCCCTCCAAGCCACCCAGTGAACCCGCTTCTCACATGGCTCGGCAGCGCTTAGAAAGCACAGAAAAAAAGAAAATCGCGGGGAAAGTCACCAAGTCCCTTTCCGCCAGTGCTCTGTCCCTCATGATCCCAGGAGGTAGCGCGGCGTCTACTCGCATGACCTTGTGTGGTTTGTGCATGTACCCCACCCCCCTCCCCAGTGTGGAATGCTGACTGAGGTACAGGACTGCTTAGAGCAATAAGCAAGGGCTCCCAGCCCAGCTCACTAGAGCTCCTCCTGCAGGCCCCCAAGCTCCCAGAGAGCAGTGGGCCTCACGTCTTCTCCCTTCTTCCTGCATCAGGAGATGAGGCAGCCTTCCTTCCCAACAAAGCCTTCTTTCTTTTATTTGTTTTCTTTCCTTTTCTTTTCTTCCCCTTCCAGGTTAAGGGATAAATTTCCCTTATGAATAATTTTTCTTCCCTACACTATGCTCATTTATATACTTTACAGAGCTGTTTACAGCATCTGTGTTGGAAAGCTGAGTCTAGTTTTTTCATTTAATTAATGAGGAAATAGACAGAGAAAACATACCTTTTTTATTTCTGGGATGCAAAGTCACAGACAGCACTGAAATTGTAAGTTTTCCCAGCCCTGTCTGTTGAGCTATGCTTCCTCCTACTGGTAGTCAAATCATTTTCCACCCTATATTAGAAAACGGGGGTTAATTATGGTTTTATTGAATTGCAGTGTTTTTTCACAACTTGGTTTTGCCTCTAGTAGTCACTAAGTCAGTAGTAATTCCACTGGCAGAGATGAGATATGCACCTGGTGGTTGATTGTGGCTTATCATTCAAGCGACAGCGTGGTAGAGTGAAAGAGGCAATTGGACTCTATGGCAGATGGCTTGCACGTGGAAGAATCCAGACCATGTATAAAAGAGATTGTTTACATTTTTGAAATTGGTGCAGAAAGAAACCGGATATAAACAAATGCTCATTTGGGGGTAGCGGTCACCTTACCATGTTCTGTTGGCTGGGAGGCATGCATTTGGCACCATAAAGCAAACCCCTACCCCTTTAGCTTATGTGACTGTTGTACCCAAAGGCAGTGGCCCCAGTGCAGTGGCTGCCGGGAAGGTAAGTGTGGAGTGGCCCAGTCACTTCTGAAAGCTGGTGAGAAAGCCCGCATCTGGGTAAAGTAGGGCAACTATTTAACTTGGGGAGATAAGGGAAACCATCATGAGGTAAAGGACCCAAGGCAAGCATGTCAAACTCGTGGCCGGCGGGCCTTTTAAAGGAGGCGTGCGTCCCGCCAGCCGCAAGTTTGACATGCTTGATCCAAGGCCTGGCTTTCCATCCATTTGGATCTGCAGATCCACCCCGTCCTCTTCTCGCTTGCATGTTTTGAAGTCCCCCGCCCACCAGTGTATGTCTTTTGAATAGACAGGAGGCCGCCAGCAAAAGAACACCGAGGGGCCGCATGAGGTCAGAGAGTGAAGGGGCATGGGCAGTGGCACGTTTAGCTCATTGTTCTGCTTTGCACAGACATCAGAATGGGAACGAGTGAGGGTACGGATGCTCTCAGCTTCCTGTGGCCGCACGGCGACTCGCCACCCTGCTGCGTCTCCCGCAGCGTGGCATTCCGTAGCCTCGCTCCCGCCGAGCTCACATTTCAACGGCAGCATCCTTTGTAGATTATTCTTTTTCTCAAACACACACAGTTTCACGTGACCAGTGGAAATCTGTGTAGATTCACACGGCTGGAACAATGATATGAACTATACATGACAAGGCATTTGCTTATAAAACAAGGAAAAGGGAGCAGAATCGGTGTTTTGGATTGTGAACCGAGTTCCTTTCAAATTTCTCTGTTTCACCTGCATTGTCCTCTCAGAAACCTTATTAGAAATGCAGGTGCTACAGGAAGAGAATCACTTGTAACCATAGTAACAAGGAGTGATACTTTTATTAAAAAAAAGTTACCATTTCAGTGCTTTCTTGATTCAATGTTTTAGTCAGTACTAGTTCAGTAAATAATATGATATAAAAACAGCGGGGAAATTACGCCTTTCTTTCCTGGCCATGGGTGTTTGAAAAGGACCATGTGAAAGTTGTTGAGGGCAAGAGTTGGAGCCTGAGAATCTTTTACTCTAGTCCACACGGTCTGCTCTGTGGGCGTGAACTTCAAATTCGTGCATCTATGAGTTGTTTCTTTAAGTGAAATAAAATGCATTAAATAGCATCACAGCTAGATAGTAGCTAAGTGTTGTGTGTGTGTTTTAATTAGCATAGAGAACTAAGAAATTATACCTTTAGTTTATGAAATGAAAGCTCGTTAAAATACAGACACTTTCGAAGTTTCCTTGGCAGACCTCTGTTTTGAAATCCATACTGCTGACCCATAGAGATATTTTTATATTATTTCTCCTTTACTTTTCTGCTAGAATGAATGCATTTGTTTTGCAACCACGCTCCCAATCCCAGCAGGGCTGACGTGGTGAGGGCTGGCTGCATGCATGCGCGTGTGGCCAGCATGGGTGTTGATGACTGGCTTCTTTGTTGCAGATATGTTTGCCGTTTCCCCACTGGGGAGTCCCATGTCTCCCCACTCCCTGTCCTCGGACCCTTCTTCTTCACGGGATTCCTCTCCCAGCCGGGACTCGTCGGCAGCCTCTGCCAGTCCGCATCAGCCCGTGGTCATCCACAGTTCGGGGAAGAACTATGGGTTCACCATCCGAGCCATCCGGGTGTACGTGGGCGACAGTGACGTCTATACAGTGCACCACATCGTTTGGGTAAGACCAGCAGTCTCTCGTCCTTGTTGCTTTTTATTCCCAGCCAAACTGGGGAATGGGTGAGTGGGCTAAGACAGACATAACAGCAAATATATTTTCTGTTAAGCTGGTACTTGGGACCTGCTCCACTTTCCTTTCGTGCTCTTTCCCTTGATGTATATGACACAATTGAATTCAGCAAAAAGAAATCCTTTCGCATAGTTCTGTCCAGTTTTTACATTTGATTGTCTACTCTTTGTACCAAGCTGGTTGAAAGGGCCAAAGACAATCCTATTTCCATCCTTCTTTATTCTTTTGTTCTTGTTTTTTTTTTTTCTGTGTGTTTGTTTGTTTTTTCTTGACCGCCTTTAAAAAACAAAACAAAACAAAACACACAAAAACTACCTTCGTAACATCCTGAATTTTTTTAAGAAAACATAGAAATTACCCTGTTTTAGGATGATGACAGTAGAAGCAGGAAACATGCCTTGTTAATACTCTTAGGAGCTTAGGATCATTTGGTACTTAACTTGTAATAGTCTGGCACTAGAAGCAGTAGGCTTAGGGTTGTCATTGGTTTGCTTACTAATATGCCCTCTCCTCTTGGACTTCAGAATGTAGAAGAAGGAAGCCCAGCCTGCCAGGCGGGCCTGAAGGCCGGGGACCTGATCACACACATCAATGGAGAGCCGGTGCACGGACTTGTCCACACGGAAGTGATAGAGCTCTTGCTGAAGGTACTGTCTTTATGTCACAACCATGCAGACGGGGCAGAGCCAGAAGGAACTGGTACCAAGAATTACATGCCTGGGTCCCAGGGTCCTTCTTCAGCACACGCCACACATGCAGGCTCATTACTGAGGACTTAGTCAGTAGTCTCGGGTTTATTGTCAAAGACAAAGATAGGAATTCTCTGGGTTTATATCACGAATATCTGCATAATCACCTCCTGATTTAATTTTGCCTCTTATCCTAAATTATAAAGAAAAATTTGTTTTATGTACTTCACATAGAAAAATCTGGTTGGAAATCAACTAAAGGTGATTTTGCTCAGGAACATTCAAGAGGTTTTATTCTAGTGGAGTAAGACAGAGTGGTGTAAAGCTATGGGGTCTGATCTGATAGTTGAGCCTGAGAGCTGGGTTTCCTCGGAAAGACAGAATTGTGAATGGAAACATGTCTACTACCAATCGTATACATAGGTGGTAATGGAAGAATGAGTTCTGGCAACCAGTAGGCCTTTCCCTCCATTCCAGGGATCATCAAACTTTTTAAACAGAAGTTAAAGCTGAATAAAGCCCAGGGAGGAGGAGGATCACGGGAAGCATGAAAGGAGAGGAGAGTGAATCTTACACGGATCCCCTTCCTTTTTCCGAGTTCTTTGCTTTGCCACCTGCTGACACCAGAATATAAAGTTTTAGCTCCAAACATAGATTTGATTAAAACAAATAAAGATGAATTTGAGATTGATGTTTCATTTTGTTCAGAAACAAAGGCTAATTTTCCTGCAATTAGAGTGCAGTGTCTCTAGCTGTAGGATTGCTTTACAGTTCAACAGATTTTCAGATGACCTCCTTGCTCCCTGAGCACCCTAAGGGGCTGCCAGGTACCTGGTATAAGCCCGCGCTGCAGCTCACCTGGGGCCTATGGAGGGGAAGCTTGTGCACATACCTGCCATTTAGATAACATGCACTCAGACCATTCCTAGCGCACCGGCCTTGCGCAGGTACCATAGGAAAGTAGCAGCACAGGAATTAAGGTATAATTCTTGCCCTCAAGGAGTATGGAAGATATGTAAATGGATAAAATTCAGCTAACTTAACCATTCAGGGCTATACCAGAGGGAGGAATCTCATACTTTTGGAGAAAACATTCTGTGAGTGGAAGAGGCATCACAGGGAAATGACGTTTAACTGGAACTTGAAAGAAAATGAGGAACTTGGGAGGTACTACAGGGAAGTGGGTGTGGAAAGCCTTTCAGAATAAGTTCAGTTCAGTGACCTTTTTCCTCCTTCTTTGTCATTCCCTGAGTCTGGCCCAGGTACCGAGAGTAGAATAGCATGTATGTTCAAGGGTCCATTGTGAAGTAGCAGACTGTAGAGAAGTTATTGCCATTGGCTGATGCACAGCATTAATGAGATATTCATCTTGGGCTCAGGTGTCCCGTGGGCTGGGGGCTAGATTCGCTGTCATCCATGCTCACAGGGCGTCCTCTAAGTCTAGACAGCTTTCTCACCTATACCAGGGGACAGGGCTGACTATGAGGAGAGCATTGCAGAGCCCTAGGCAGTGTTAGAAATCAGCTGTGGGCATGCTGAACACACAGCAGACCGGACAGCAGCCTGTAGGAGAGATGCTGAGACATAATTGATTATTTTCATCATCGATTTGATAAAGTATTCTAACAGGATTCTGTGTCCTAAAACCTCTCTTTCTGCTTCGTTGAAACTTGGATGTCCATTTCTCTGGCAAGGTCTCTTGGCAGAATCACACGATTCCATCTGTATCATCTGGTTACAGAGTGCTTCCATTCCTGCACCTAGTTAGTGTGTTCTCTGAAGCTGCCTGCTGCCTGCATAGACATGCTGGAGTGGCGAGCCATTGGCACCCTTCGGAGCCATGCGCACTGTCACAGATCCAAGCAGAGGATCCTGCCTCTTGTTCATAAAGGAAGCACTCAAGAGGAGTAGCCAGTGTAACGAAACAAAGAGGATACGAGGGATTTAATTATCTTCCCAGTGAACTGTGTAATCATGCAGCTTTCTTCCAAATTTACCCAGCAGTCTCCGACAGCGTGCAAAGTGTCTAGTGTCAACACTGGGCTCCTCCGTGCCATCGCTGATGGGGCGTCGGAGTGGGAGCTGTGTTTCGGCGCTTAAGCGGGGTTTTATACTCACAGACTACTTTACAAAAGCTCATGCACCCTTAGCAAAAGGAGGAAGAGCCATCACACAGGGCTGCATGTGTGTATTTAGAAACACACTACTTATGTATCGTTCCGACTGTGAGTATGGTTAGTGCATTCCATGTTTGTTTCATGGCCTCGCTGTAGTGGCCAGTGGAGGCCGTATTGACCCAGTCTTATCGCCTGCTCACGTGATAACCTGCCTGGCTTAGCCTCTCTAATCCAGGAAACTCTCTTCTCAACCAGGCTGCCTTCTTAGGATAGCGCTAGTTTAAATCCCCAATGCATAAGACAAGCCCTATAAAACTTCCCCTACTTCAAAACTTTCATTTGCATGAACTCTGGGGAACCTCTGGTTACTAAAGTGGGGACCATCAAATAGCCTTATTATTACCACCCTCACATAACTGCTGAGCCCCAAAATGTGCAGAGCATTGTGCAAGGGTCCCCCAACAAATGATACGCAAGCGTAATAGGAAATAGTGCTTTAGGTGACTAGGCTCAGGGAATCCTCACACCCTGGGAGGTAGGTACTTTGGATATAAATGCCCCTTGTTACAGGTGAAGAGGTACAGCAGAGAGGTGTTAGACAAGCAGCCCAGGCTTGTCTGCCAGGAAGGAGCAGAAGAGGATCTGCACCCGGCACTGCAGGCCTGAGCACCGTACCAGAGTGCTCCTCCATTACGTTCTCCGATTGCCAGGAACTTAACGTCCGATGTTCCCAGGGGAGAAAGTGGCAATTCCAGGCGACAGTCCAAGTGTTAAACATAAGCAACAGACTGTACCTATGGCCCGAGTTCTGAAGGAGTGATGGCCTTCCTCCAGGTGGACAGGTGTGAGGAGTTAGGGGTCATTGTGACGCGCTGTGAAGGCTGGTGTTTAGTATGTGGGAAGGGGAGGCAATACAAAGAGAGGGCATTAAATCACAAGGAGATTATATCACAGGAGAGCTCAAGTGCTAGAGATACATGAGTACACCCGTGTGGCTGGAGCCTGGGTTCAGAAAAGGGATGCAGTGGGCAGCCGGCTGGGGCCAGGTTGTGGAGGATGTGGATCAGGGCAAGGACACGGCTGTGCAGGAAGATGCTCTTCCCCATGTGCACTTTGCAAAGAAATCAATGGGAGAACAGTCTAGCTCAAGGTACCCAAGGCCAACAGCTAACTAATGTGGAGCCAGATGGAGAGAAGAGATTGGGTAGATGACTTCTGCTCTGTGTTCAGTTCCATCAGCTGAAATAATTTCCCTCCCACTGTGCCCTAATCACACAAATGGTTTGAAGTAAAAGAGAACTAACTGAACATTTAACAGTCTGCTGGCCCCATTTTTGTTATTTTTAAACAAGTACCGCAGAATTTCTCTGATGAGAGGTTGCTCGTTCGCCAACAGAACGTCCAGTACTGAGGATGAACTGACCCCATTAGCTACATTGTGCCGAGTTTAGGCAGCACTCGCTATAGCTGATGCATCCACCAGGTGGCAGGCTTCCTACTTGTCACCTATTCTCTGTGAAGCTATCTTCTAGTCGTTTATCATTTCCACAATCATTAATGTTTCTAACTAGCTATTGGTATTCTGCATCTTTGTATCTGGGGACATTCTCTCTTATTGTATTTCCATAAGTCGGGTGAATTGTCCTCTGGAATAGCCACATGTAGAAACAAGAAAGAGAAAACTGGGTTTGGCTTTTGTAGGCAAAGGGGACATTTGTATAGTCTAGTGACGTGTTCTGGTTTAGCATTCCTGGTTATAATTGTATTTATTTTCTAATGTTTTGATATGTTTATATCTCCTTAATTTCTTCTTGACAGTCTGATTCTATGATTGGTCTTCCTGTCCGTCAGGGCCTGTTCCGTCACCACCACTTTTTCTCAAGTACAAGCCGTGCACTCTGCTGGGAACACGACAGATGGGAGGGCCAGGGCCTGCCCTGCCCATAAGGAGCGGGCAGTGGAGATGAGGGTCAGGACAGCCAGCTCTGGGCTCTTGCACTGGCGCTGTGGCCCTGGGAAGGACGAATGTCTGTGAATCCGCCTTCCTTTCCTATAATGCAAGGAAGGGTAACAATCTCTTCGCACCTCATAGGGTTGTAACAAAATAACCCTCGTGGCCTGGTAAAAGAACACATGTGAAAAATACTTCAATATCCATAACGCGCTTTTAAAATACCAGGTGGCATTGTTATCTTCTTCTAAAGACATAGAAGTCGATGTTAATTATGATAGAAAAGTATAGACTGGATTTGGTAGCCCATAAGACAGAACACCCCAGTGATCATTATGGCCCTGTGTGTCCACTCTGAGTGAGTGTGGAGAAAGATCGAAAGCACTGCAATGAAAGATAAGCTCCAAACGCCACATTTTTGCCCTTATCCTTCACCTGAGGCATAGGAAAAAACAGTTTTAGTATCCTTTCACTCAGTTGTGAAGAGAAGGAATACCCCATCCCAAACAACCTTCATTGGTAGACCTTTCATATTTACAAGAATTTTCTTTTTAAATATAAATAGAATGCCAGTCTCTACTATCAGATAAAGGTTTATTTTTAAAGTTTTGTCATTTGCATATAGAATATATAATCTATTCTTTCATAATGAAAAATAATTTTTTCTCTTTCAATTTCAAATCCATTTCCATAAAACATTTTTATAATTATGGCATTAGGTATGGGACTATATATTCTTAACTATATAAAGAACTCTAGAATCGATAACAAAATACTAAGACTCTCAGATACTAAATTAGATGTAAGATGTGAACAGAACATTTCCTGAAGAAACACAGATGATCAAAATCAGTGACACAACATTCAGCCTGTTAATTGTCAAGGAATGAAGATTAAAACTTGACATAACTTTTTCCTATAAAATTGGTAATTTGCTTAATGTCAATATTCAGTTCTGACAGGCCTGTGGTAAGATAGGTACCCGTGTGCTGCTGGCAAGAGTGTGAACTGACATAAACCCTCTGGGAAACAGTGTACCAGTCTGTACGGGGGTCTTTAAGAAGTTCTGATAGGCCGCGTCATTCAGTACCTGGAGTCTAATTGCCCAGTTTAAGGAAAATGTCAGAGGTTAGGACAGTGATATGTAGACAAGGACATTTATTTCAACTCTTATATAAATTGAAAAGTAGAAAGCAGTAGCAGTAGCAAGATAATTAAATTTTGATCCACCCATCTCACAGAATATTATAATATAGCCAATTAAAATGCATTCTTAAAGAATATTCAGTGATGAAGGCAAAGTGTTTTGAAGTTTTATAATGTGAAATGAAAAGAACAACAACATAAAACTAGATGTTAGAATAATTTAAGATTTAAATTGTTTATGAAGCCCCTGCCCAGGACGGCGTGAAAGCGCACGAGGCCCACGGGATGACCTCACCCCACGTGCCTGGGTGGAGAGAGGCTGCTGCGTGCTCACTGGCATAAACTTTCCAGCTCGGCAGGTTTTATGGCGATAGAAAAGGAACCTTTTAAAATAAAGAAAAAATAAGTCTCCTTCAATTTTGTTACTCTTTGATTTCCAGGTCAAAGGAAAAATACAAACATGAGAAAAAAGAAAAGTAAATCAACCAAGGAGACAGCTCTGGGCACATTATTTATGCTTCATACATATGGATGATGCTACCTATTATTTATAGAGCCTTTCCAGGGGTCACAGTGGGGCTGAGGGCCTTACCGACTCTGTCCTTCATGTGGTCCTCAGAGGAGCCCTGGAGAAGGTGTGATTCAGCTGTGAGGTAGCACAGGAAGCGGAGGCGAGGGAGGAGGAGCAGCCCGCTCAGGTCCCAGAGCTCGGATTTGAACTCAGATCAGAGCCCACCCTCTTACAGAAACCTTCCATTGTGTCTCCACCCAGTTTGCATTCTCCAGGACTTCATAGTTTAAAGGGTTATTTAGAAATGGAGGTCCTTTTGTGTGTATGTCCTTATGTATCTTTGTGTTTGAGCCTCCTATCTCTGTTCTCATCTTGTTTTATTACAGCATTTCCCTTTAATACCATCTCTTTTTTTTTATAGAGTGGGAATAAGGTGTCAATCACTACGACCCCATTTGAAAACACATCAATCAAAACGGGACCAGCCAGGAGAAACAGCTATAAGAGCCGGATGGTGAGGCGGAGCAAGAAATCTAAGAAGAAAGAGAGTCTAGAACGGTTAGTTCAAGCAGTGTTATTCTTTGGGAGTTCAGTGGATACCCATGTGGGAGGAGAGTTACTCCCTACCTAATTTAAATGCTATAGATGAGCGATTTTTATGCTGTGGTTCACATATAGTTATACATGAAAGTTCATATTCGTAATAGCATTATTTTTCATAGTGGAAAGGTTTATGTAGCTGTGTTGTAAACCTAACCGTTGCGATTCAGGTTGCTTTATCTCGCGTGTAAGAGCTGTGAAAAGCCCTTGGGTGTTTCCTAAGCCTCTAGACTTGATTCCATGTGAGTTGGATTTGAGGAACTGAACCCTCAAGCAGTTCTTAACATTAAATCTACATTTAATAATGTCCTTTGCACTATCGAAAAACGGCTGGTATTTTTAAAATGCCAGATATTCGGAAATAACTGCATCTTAAGAGCATCCAAATAAGCCTAGAAATAAAAGGGCTTTGTCTTACTGACTGGAAATCTGGCCAGGGTACCGTGGGCTGTCTGGGAGGCATCGTGGGTACCTCTCTGGGCTGCGTGCAAGATGCGGCAGGCGTCCCTGGCGGGAGCGTTTCTTGCCAGGCAGCTGTCGGGATGTGCTCCCTGCAGGATGCTGCAGCAGCTCTCCCTTCCCCTCTTGAATCTGATGTGTCTGATCATAGTCAGAGGGTTTTTTGTGGTAGAAATGTAGGAGGAAAAGGCAGATGTAAAAGGGATGCTCATCAACCCCTGGAAAGACAAAGCTGTACAAGAAAGGAAATAGAATTAAGCTTCCCATGGCCCAGCTGTGAACAACACTTACAACAAAGAAAACACCAGCCTTTTTTTTAACCAAAAAAATTTTTTTTATCTATTGAGAGGAATAAAAAAAGGGGAAGTGTATTTGGTCGGAAGGTGGAAGGGGGTTGCAGAAGAGGTTAGTTCTCATCTTCTGTGGTAGGACAGCAGCGGATACTTTCTGAGACGGAAAAACTAAAAAGTAATGTAAGCTCACTGCTTAGCAATGTGCAGACGGATGAGATGGGCGAAGACGCACTCCTCGTCTCTGGAGAGGGGGCAAAAGAAGGCAGAGGATGCGGGTGGTTATTTTTCACTGTAAGTTTATAAAATGGTTTGGCTTTTTAACCCACGTGCCCTCATTACTTTTATTAAAATTACACACGCATACAGCACAACACATACATTCTGAGATGCTCCCTTTTTTATGTGTGCCTTCTATTTTGTTTGTGCTGTAAGTCATAGAGAGCACGCTGTTCCAAGGGGTAGCAGTGTTTGCCCTTCTTGCTTACGCTCCGCGGGGTGGGTCGGGGCTTGCGGGAGGGTGAAGGAGCCGTGCGCAGCCGCCTGCACCTCTGAGCCGCGGGAGGCTGCCCCTTCTGCTCCAGGCTGTGCTTGTTGAGCACTGAGTACACATTTGCTTCTGCTGCAGCCAGGCGGCTGCTGCCCTGCTGATAGGATAAGCTTCAGTTCACCTTTCCCGGCACGTCTATGGAAATGGACAGCCTGCACTGTCATTAGGAATAGTCAGGAGCCCACAGCGGGATAAGCCCAGCAAACAGCCCCTCACAGATAAAGCCTCTGCCCAGTGTGTCACCACTAAAGAATCTTATATCCGAGATGGCTTTTCCTCCAGAGGTTTACTGGGTATTATCTCTTAATGAAAGTGAGTCAGCATCTGGGGGCACATACTCAGAAGCCTTCAGGCAAAGAACACCCTCCTCATAAACCTGACAATAAATAAATGAATATATACTTAATGTATTTCCCCAGCTCGTCTTAAAGGGTTTGGAATTCAGAGAGCTTCCATAGTGTGCTATCTTCCTTTCTAAGTCATCCAAACATTTTTAATAGAACAGTGGGATCCTACTCTTTAATAGGATCTGCCATCATATCAGGCCTCCGGCACAGAGGTGTGACTGGAACGCAGGAATTGTGCGGAGGCAGGAGCGGCTCTGGACAGGGAATCTGATCCATTTTCTCTTGTTTTCACTCTAGGAGGAGATCCCTTTTCAAAAAACTAGCGAAGCAGCCTTCTCCTCTACTCCACACCAGCCGAAGTTTCTCCTGCTTGAACCGATCGCTGTCGTCGGGGGAGAGCCTCCCGGGGTCCCCCACTCACAGCCTGTCTCCCCGATCTCCCACGCCCAGCTACCGATCCACCCCCGACTTCCCATCCGGTGAGTGAGTCTCCTGGCCAGGACAGCAAGGGAGAGTTGAGAGGAGGTCAAAGTCACCATCTTAAATCCTGAGGATTATTCCAGCCTGGAGGTCTTTAGATAGGGCTCTTCGGACCATTAAAATAAGACAGGAAGTGTTGGGTTAAAACTTAGTGTAGGGAAGTTTGTCCAAAAAGTGTTCATTCATTAGAGTTGGATGCTGACAGCTTGCTGACCTTGGCCTGACCTCTGCCTGAAGCAGTTTGGGCTGGAGGGTGGGAAGGGGAGAGAAGGTGGCTGTTGCTCACAGCATTCTGTTTTCTACCCCCAGGTACTAACTCCTCGCAGAGCAGCTCCCCAAGTTCTAGTGCCCCCAACTCCCCAGCGGGGTCAGGACACATCCGGCCCAGCACGCTCCACGGTCTGGCCCCCAAACTCAGCGGACAGCGCTACCGGTCCGGAAGGCGTAAGTCCGCTGGCAACATCCCGCTCTCCCCGCTGGCCCGGACCCCGTCTCCAACGCCACAGCCCACCTCCCCGCAGCGGTCCCCGTCCCCTCTGCTGGGACCCCCCCTGGGCAATGCCAAGATCGTGCAAGCCTTTCCCAGCAAAATGCACTCCCCTCCCACCATCGTCAGACACATCGTGAGGCCCAAGAGCGCCGAGCCGCCGCGGTCCCCGCTGCTCAAGCGCGTGCAGTCCGAGGAGAAGCTCTCCCCGGCCTACAGCAGCGACAAGAAGCACCTGTGCTCCCGCAAGCACAGCCTGGAGGTGACCCAGGAGGAGGTGCAGCGGGAGCCCTCCCAGCGGGAAGTGACCCTGCAGAGCCTGGAGGAGACCGCGTGTGACACGCCCGCCCTCAGCCGGGCCAGGCCCGTGGAGCAGGGCTGCCTGAAGCGCCCCGCCTCCCGGAAGCTGGGCCGGCAGGAGTCCGTGGACGACCTGGACCGAGAGAAGCTGAAGGCCAAGGTGGTGGTGAAGAAACCAGACGGCTTCCCCGAGAAACCCGAACCCCATCCGAAGTCCCACCCCCTCGGGAGTGACTCGGAAAACCACTCTGCGGTGAGGCTAGAGGAGCGGGAGAAGAAAATGTACCCGAAGATGTTGGAAAGGTCCAATCATTTTGAGAACAAAGCAGCCGGGCAGGAGGCCCCGGCCCCGGGCGGCCTGCTGAAGGGTGCGCTCCACAAGCCGGCCAGCGCCTCGGCCGGGGCGGCAGCGGGCCGTGGCCAGGCCCCCGCGGACCACAGCCAGGGCACCTGCGATGGCAAACCAGCCTCTGCACCCAGCACCCTTCAAGACGGCCCCTGTCCCTCCCCCGACAGGTCCGCCGCCGGGAGGGGGGACGCTGTGGAGAAGGCTCCCCAGGCCAAGGAGTGTCTCCGATGTGAAAAGTTAGACAGCAAGCTGGCCAGCATGGATTACCTCCGCAAGAAAGTGTCCCTCGAAGACAAAGATGACAACCTCTGTCTCATGCTCAAGCCCAAGATGACCTCCAGTGCCCATGAGTGCCTGCCCGGGAACGCGGTCCGGCCCACGGGCGGGCAGCAGGAGGCGCCGGCCTCCGAGAGCCGGGTGTTCAGCAGCAGCGCCCATGCAGCTCCGATGGGCGGCGTGGTGTTCGTCCCTCTCAAGGCCTTGGCCGGCCGGGTGGACGGTGGGGCAGAGAAGCCGGGCCCGGTGGCTCCCGAGCCCCCTGCCCGGAAAAGCCCTTCTGAGTACAAGCTGGAAGGTAGGTCTGTGTCCTGCCTGAAGCCAATCGAGGGCACGTTGGACATTGCTCTCCTGTCTGGACCTCAGGCCTCCAAGATTGAGCTGCCTTCCCCCGAACCCATGCAGAGCCCCGGCCCTGGCCCAGGCAGTGCCCTGGGGCCCGCTGCGCCGCCCGCCCTTCCCAGCGATGGGAGGAAGGGAGATGCTGCTGGTCAGAGGAGTCCTCCCCTGCTGGCTTCAAGGTGAACAAGTCCTACCTGCTCGAGCCTCGGTTCCTGCCACCCAGCCGGGGTCTCCAGAATTCACCATCGGCTCCCCAGCCTGACCCAGCGCTGAAGCAGGACAGGAACGTTTCCCAGGCCACCAGGAGCCCCGCAACAGACACGGAAAATGATCCCCAGCGGAGAGAGGGCGGGCCCAGCAAACGCCAAGATCCCAGCTCCAACATGAAATGCCTGCCCGCGCTGGGGCAGACCCTGCGTGGTGCCGACCCATCCAGGGCACCGGGCCCGCCCCCACCCGAAGGGGTCCCCTCACGGGAGAAGCCGAGTGGGAGGGAACCGACGGAGAGGGGCCCTTCCACCGCCAGAACAGAGCCGCAGGCTGCAAGGGCCGCCGTCCGCAGAGAGCCCTCCATGGAGCCGAGTCCTCCACAAGCTGCTAAAACTGGTGACAACAGAAATCTCCCTTCTGTGGGAGGAGCCCGCTCAGATGTCCACACACAGACCCTGGCCACGGAGAAAGCCCGGGGGCCTTGCGGGAAACCAAGCCACAGGGATGGCCGAGAGGAGGTGAGGCCGCTGGCCAGAGAGGACCCCTCTTTGCACCCCGTGGGGACGGGGACGCCTTGTGAGCGGGAGCTGGGCAAGGGAAGGAGCGGCCCGGAACCCACATCGCAAGCCCCTCCTGCCAGGCAGTCTCTGCAGCCTCCGGAGGGTGGGAAGAGTGACAAGCTCCGCAGTTTCCCTTCTTTGCAGAGAGACGATCCCCGGGAACCGGAGAGGAAAGAACAGCTGCAGCAGCAGCTCAGCAGCGGCTCTCAGCCCCCACCCGTCACCAAGGACCTGCCCAGCCCGGCTCGGCAGCCTTGTGGTGCACCCAGCCCCTCCTCAGGCAGAGAGCTGGGCAGCAAGCCCTGGGCTGCAGAGCCCAGCCTGGGCCTCCCGGACCCGCCCAGGCCCGCTGCTGTGCATGGTGAGAGCAGCCACAAGCCCGGGCCTGCCCCTGACCCGAGCCCTGCAAAGTCCAAGCACCCAGACCGGCCCCTCGCCTCCCAGAGGCTGGGCATGGGGGCTGCGGTGGCCAGAGAGCCTGGCACACAGCCCCTCAGCGGCCCCAGCTCCCCCAGCGGCCCCAGCCGAGACGGGAAGGGCAGCAGTAAGGGTGTGTCGAATGTGTACCCTGCCCTCCCAGGTTCCCAGAACACAGCCAGCCATGTGATCGGCCAGGGAGGAAGTGGGCCCTCAGGCTCACTGCCCCCCAAAGCGGGTCCCCTGGACACCAAGCTGAAGCCCACTGAAGGCGGGCGTGCCCCGGAGGCGCTGGAGAGGCCCGTGCATCCGCCCCGGCAAGGACACCCCGGGGTCAGCGAGTCTGTAGACCAGAAACTTCCCACTGTCAGTGAAAAGCTAAACCTGTCTCCAAAGCACCCCAAACCACCCACTGTGAGAGACGGCCCCCCGCCGTGCAGACAGACAGACAAGAGCCCTAGTCCCCTGGCCGCCACCGCAGACAGGAAGTCTGAAGGGAAGAAATGCATGGAAGCACTTTATGGTCCAACGGACGGCAGGAAGCTGGAGGCCAGCCTGCCCCTGGCACAGGGCGAGGCCAGGCTGAGGGGCACGGAGAAGCCGGCAGGGGCAGCGGGGAAGGGCCTGCCAGACGCCAAGGGGAGAGGGCTCAGTGCCCAGAAGCCACCGCCCGAGGCAGGCAAGCCCAGCGGCATGAAGCGGTCGCCCTCGGCCATCGGGCAGAGTTCCTTCCGGCCCACTGCCCTCCCGGAGAAGTGTCTGAGCACCTCCTCCAGCTTTCCCGAGGCCAGGCCAGGCGCTCGAGAGGCCCCCGCGGCCAGCAGCGACCCCGCCTCGGCCAAGGCCAGCGGGGCCACGGCCGAGCCCACAGCCCCCAGCAGCAGGGACCAGAGGAAACCCCCCTCTGGGGGCGATGGCGGGAGCCACATGACAAAGAGCGACTCCCTGCCCTCCTTCAGGAGCTCCTCCATCACGGTGGAGTTACAGCACCCCAACCCAACCACGGCGTGGGGCGCCGGGCCCCGGGGCAGGGCCCTCTCAGTAACTGCCCCCCCAGGAGAAACCAAAGAGAGAGAGCCTGCCCCGGCCCAGCCTCAGACCAGGAAACAGAACGCGGGCAGAGAGGTGACCAAGCCGTCCCCCGCGCCCGGCACAGACCGCCCCGTCGCCCCTTCTTCCGAGAAGGACTCGGTGGTCCGGCAGAGGCGGGGGAAAGAGGGTTTGCGGAGCAGCCCTCACAAAAAGGCCTCCTAAGGGGCCAGGCCCTGGGGGACCCTCCCGGAACGGGTCACTGAGTCCTGACTACCTTTCGAAACCAGCACTGTGGGAGCATCGCAGGCCGAGCCTGGAGTCTCGTCCAAGGAGGGGAGAGGGAGAGAAGGTGGAAAGAAAGGGACCTTCTTCCAAATGCCTGCCCCGTGGTCACCGGTAAAGCTGTTACCAGATAGTGTTTGTGCAAGAAACAATAAACACCTTCACAGCCGAGGGTTGTTGAGGAAAGGATTTTCTCTGTAAATATCTGGCCATGTGTTGGGTTTGGGATGTAGAGTCTGTACCTTGCTGCTGATCGTGTCATTTATGACAGTTTTTCTTTTAAAAAAGAAAAAATAAGATTTTTGCTTTACCACTTATCATGATGTAGTAATGAAGCAAAAGGTTAAAACCGATGTATGTGAAAGTAGAGGTCCACCCATGTTCGTGTATATACACGCATCCACCACATGTGTTTGTCTGTGGTTTGAGAGACTGTTTCAAGACTACATGTTCCTACGTTAAAACACCCTAAGTAGAGGTAAAGATGCAAGAAAGCCCTACCCACCGTAGCTTGTGAGTTTTTATGTGCATTTGTAACCAGAGATGTTGATAGGACTGTATCTGGCTGCCCGTGTTTCCAGATCCAAAGCAAGAAGTTCTCTAATTGCTGCATTTAGAACCCTCCTCCATCAGGAAGGGCCAGACCGTGGAGGTAGCCACGTTCGTTTCATGGTCATCCTAGTGGGCATTTCACGCCCGGGTCCGCCTGTCTGAAGGCCAGCCGTCCTTGTCTGTGGCTGTGTGTGTCGGGTCTTCACCCCAGGGGGAGCGGGGTCTATAAACACACATGATCTTGATGTCTGTTCTCCTGCATTTTCTCCTGCTCATGCTCTTAAACTCAGGCCTTTCTGCTGTGAGTCGCTAGTCTAAGAAGCACACGTTTTGTAGTCCTGCACCAGCTCTGCTCTCAGACAAAAAGGGACATTACTGGCTGCACGCAACTCTGCCAGGACTTAGGTTGAGTTTTACTCGGTTGAGCATCAGGCATTGGAAGAGGTTTTAAATTTGCTTTTGGACGGGAAAGGGGGTGGGGGTAGATTTTGGCATCACAGCATATATATTAAGAAATAATCAGGACATCAAGATACCTTTTAATACATAGCTGGGGCCTTATGTTGTAGATGAAGCTTGCTGTTTTTAGCAAGTTCCTGGGTTTCACATTCATTTCGGATGCATCGAGTAGCTCCATACATTTCATAACATGATCTCTTTATTTGTATGCAAAAATAAAAGACTGTATTAATAAAGAGCAGCATTTTTGTAACAAAAAGACCTGTTGGAGCTATTTTGGTGCTTGAATGTGACTGTCCTTTTTACTTTTGCTAAGCCTTATTTAAATTTTGTATACCATGGAATATGTAGAAGTTGTCCAATCATTTTAGTGCTGAAGGGGTTTTTCTGTTTGTTTTCCGTTGCAGTTTTCCTGGTGGTTTGTATTGTATTGTAAGATGTCGCTTGCTGACATAAGTACTAAGGCACTAAGTACTAAGAGAAAATACACACAGATAAGTATTTATAAGATGCTTGGGATCTATAGCAGGAATGTTTGTTTTGTTTTTGTAAGAGGGAAAAAAAATTACCAATGAATACTAACTCAGCACCCAAGCCCCCTGGGGGATGTCTTAGTATCTTTAGGCTATAAAATTCTTCATCTAAGCACAGCATCATCCTATGGCCCTGTGGATTGTAAATCATTTATCGGGGCCGTAAACTCCACTCCAAAAACAAAGGCATAATTTAACTAACTTGGTTGTCCTTCACTGTAAAATGAGTTGGCAATGACAAAAGGAAAAAAAAAATAAAGAGTAGGAAAAGTCTCCTTGCCCCTATCTTTTCCCATGTAGTTTTAGCCATTCCCCATCAGTTGTAGAAGAAACAAATATTTTATAAGAACTTAAGTGGGTTTCAAAAGTGGTCTCAACATTTATAATTCATATCTGTGTTTGTTGGTTGTCATAACCCAAGGCTTCTGCACTCAGACATCAAGACAGGGCTTTCGGGGAGGCAGTTCATGGTTTACAGCCGTTGCTTCTTAACTGTCCAGTTTCCTTTAAAGCACAGCTAGGTGCTTGTTTACAAACGACATATCTATGTATATTTTGTATAGTATATTATCATTTTTGCCAAATACGTTTTTGCATTTTGGATGAGTAAAGAGTACTAAGGTTGCGTTCACGTGATAACTGTCTGTTGTTGGTAACCTCTCCGGTCAGCTGGTAGAAACCCTCCTGTGTTCCCTCTGGTCCATTTCCTGTGATTGTAAGACGTGCCCCTCAGTAGTGCTCCCAACGATAGATTTACCAGCTTAACGTTTGTTAGGATCTGTGCAATAAAGTGTTTGCAGTCTTATTTTCTCTAAGAAATTCCCTATGGATGTCCTAATTGTTGTATATTGAAATATTTATACTTATGCGGTCGCATAACATTGAAATAAAAATTTAGCATGAAAAGATAATGGCTAATAAGGTGTGTGTTTTTTTGCATAGACACACATACATACTATCTCTAAAATGTTAGTGAATATAACTATATTATGGAAATCATGGGTTTTTGCAGATTGCTCTGTTGAGCGGAAAGGTTTGCCAATTTTTTTTTTTAACTTACACAAACATGTTCCATTCATTCTTCAAGATTAAGTCTCCTGTAACTCCTTCCTGTTTTCTAACAACCTTCTTCCTTGCCTGCAAAACTTTTCAGCTGCCACACTCACCATCTCCCTACGGTCTCAGGAAAAGGTGTCCTTTCTCAGTGACACCACCTCCCTCGAGTCTCCCAGAACCTTGCTCCATCAATCACCATTTGTCTTCTCATCTTTCCTTTTCTTCCCTCCTGTCTCCTCATAATTAAAAACTATTGAAGCCATCAGGAAGGAAAGAAGCAACCCAACACTTATTGTCTACCTATAATAGATAGATAGATGATAGAATTATATATATTACAAGAGGCCCATTGCACAAAGATTCGTGCAAGAATAGGCCTTCCTTCCCCTGGCTGCTGGCACCGGTTTCCCTCGGGCACCCAGGACCCGGGCCTTCACTCTGGCCGCCGTCTCCCGCCTTCGTTCGGGCTGGCTGCCGCCATCTTTGTGCATTAATTTGCATATTCCCTCCTTATTGGCTGTGGGCGCTGCCATCTTTGTTGTGAAGTAATGGTCAATTTGCATATTCCATCTTTATTACATATGTTAGACATCATATATATATATACATACATACATATATATTATATATATATATATATATATATATATGTATATATATATATATATATATAATGTCTAATATATATGTGCTTAGTTCTGGGCAAAATAATATATATGTGCTTAGTCCTGGGCAAGATAGATGCTTTTCATCAACCATCTCATTTGAGCCCAAACACAATCCTCAGACCAGATGGTGGTGGCACCCCATTTTACAGGTGAGGAAACAGACCCAGACAGGCTATGTAATTTCTTAACATACAGCCTGTAAAGAGGTTGGGTTAGAATCTAGATTTTTTCTGGTCCGAAAGCTCTTGACCTTTATAAGCACTACCAGATGTCATGTAATTTAATTCAGATCCAGGGACCTCTGGGAATGAGGTACACCACTTCATCTTTTTTACATGCTGAAAAAAATTCAGCAACTGAATTTTGGGTGCAAAATTACGAATGTGATGATTGGTGGGAAATCATGAGCCAAGGAAGCTATTCGTTCTAGGTAATAGGCCCCTTTATTAATTCTAAATTAATCAGTAGGCAATTTCCCATCTAGGATTTTCAGTTCACAAATGTAACATAAAAAAGTGTCGCTGTATTAACTGCAGAAATATGCTTCCTTCAGTATAGACCTGCTGAACTTACTAAGGAACTTAGTGGTGAGACAGTTCTCAAATTTAACTTCCCTCCTGCCATATGTTTTTTTAATTGTTGACACTATTACAGATGTCTTTCATTTCCTCCCCCCCTTTTTAATTCATTCCTCCACACAGTCATTTTGTGCCCTTCCTCTTTTATTCTACCTCTAACCCCAGTTAATACTGAACACACCTTCTATATTATGACCACAGCTTTGTTGAATCTCAGTTTCATTGCTGTTTGAATGTCAGTCAGTGTGGCCCAGATTCAAGTTCTATGGCCCTTCAACTCTAGCCTGGAGTCGTCAGCACCAGCCCTCAGAGGAAGACATCTCACGGATCCCGACACCGCACGTTCCGAAAGACAAGAGCGTTGTTTCCTAACATCACGGGCTGGCGGCGGGCTGTCAATTCCGATACGTGGATGCAGGCAAGCACTTCCAAAAGGGGATTTGCTCCCAAGACTGCAGTTCCCTGAACGCTCCGTTGCATGCCAGTCAAGTCTGCTCAGATGTGGGAAGAGAAAGATCTGTTGCATTTGGTTACTCTTTGTTGCCCCACACAGCTTTACAAAAAGTTGATTAATTGTAAAGCTGAAAGCCTTGAACAGATTTCATTACGCGCTGCCTGGAGATGGCTGTCAGCAGCCGGGAGGCGAAGGACGAAGAGTCTGCATGGCCTGAAGCCAGCAGCTGCGGCTTCCAACTCTTCCTGTCAGGCTGGTTTCACCAGGGCCGCCAGCCCTGACCTGTCTAAATCTTTGCCTGGAAGCTGTCCCTTCAGAACACACACACACATTGTGTAAACTGCTGTGCAGAAGTGGCTTTCCTGGGCTGGAAACAGATTTACTCCTGTTGGGACCAAGGGCAGTACATGTGGACACCCATCCACATCCGTCAGCGCAGAGCCATCAGTAATGCGAGTCCCAGCTCTCTGGACCGTTCAAGTGGGCAGCCTTAGAATAAGTGGGGCTCCCTCTGTCCTCGAGGAAAAGGAAAGAGCAACCCCTAAAACTGGGGCCTAACCATGTACATTGGAAAACAAAGCCTTAGGAAGAAGTCACCTTTTAGTACCAGTAAATTCTCATAGCCAGTGACCTCTTTATTATTGTACTTCTGTAAAAGCAAAAATAGTCTTAAGCTCTGGCCGGTTTGGCTCAGTGGATAGAATGTCGGCCTGCGGACTAAAGGGTCCCAGGTTCCATTCCAGTCAAGGGCACATGCCCGGGTTGCGGGCTCGATCCCCAGTGGGGGGCATGCGGGAGGCAGCCAGTCAGTGATTCTCATCATTGATGTTTCTATCTCTCCCTCTCCCTTCCTCTCTGAAATCAATCCTGTCTAGTAAAAGACAAAAAGGGTAATTGACCATACCTTCGCTACGCTTCCCATTGGCTAATCAGGTGATATGCAAATTAACTGCCAACAAAGATGGCGGCCGGCAGATACCTGCTTTCAGCAGACCATGGCCTCAGAGCTGGAGCCGGCTCTCAGCTCCAGTGATGGCAACAAAGTTTCAATTATAGAAGGTAAATAAATCCCAGAATAAAAAAGAAAAAGAAAAAAAAGGAGAGGCTGGGAGCTTCAGTCGCCAGCCAGCCTGAAAACGGCCCTTAGCCCCTCACTCAGACTGGCCAGGCACCCCAGTGGGGACCCCCACCCTAAAGGGGGTGTGGCCAGCCTGAAAACAGCCATCAGCCCCTCATCCAGGCTGGCCAGGCACCCCATTGGGGAACCCCCTCCCTGAAAGGGGTGTGGCCAACTGCAAACAGCAATCAGCCCCTCACCCAGGCTGGCCAGGCACCCAAGCAGGACCCCCACCCTGATCTGGTACACCCTTCAGGGCAAACCAGCCAGCCCCCACCCGTGCACCAGATCTCTATCCTATATAATAAAAGGGTAATATGCAAACTGACCCTAACAGCAGAAAGACTGGGAATGACTGGTCACTATGACACACACTGACCACCAGGGGGCAGACGCTCAATGCAGGAGATGCCCACTGGTGGTCAGTGCGCTCCCACATGGGGGAGCTCTGCTCAGCCACAAGCCAGGCTGATGGCTGCCAGTACAGCGGTGGTGGTGGGAGCCTCTCCCGCCTCCTCAGCAGCGCTAAGGATGTCTGACTGCAGCTTAGGTCTGCTCCCCGCTGGCAAGTGGACATCCCCCGAGGGCTGCCGGGCTGCCAGAGGGATGTCTGATTGCCATCTGAGGCCCAATCCCCCAGGAGCGGGCCTCAGCCAGCAGGTGGTCATCTCCCGAGGGGTCCCAGACTGTGAGAGGGCACAGGCCGGGCTGAGGGACCCCCCCCCCCCACCTTGAGTGCACAAATTTTTGTGCACCGGGCCTCTAGTAAAAATATATAAAAAATAGTCTTTAAAACAAAACCTCTTGTTTGCTCTTTATTGCATGGTGCATAGCTATTGACAGCAAATTAGCAATACAGAAAATCAAGAAGAAAAATGTTTGAATCACTGAAATCCCATCAGCCCTGTCATTCCCCCACTTACAGAGATTTTTTTATTTTTCCAAAAAAATGAAATAATAGATGGCGTGTTTGGTAACCTGCTCTTTTGCTTAGTATTAAATCACAACTGTATTTCAATTTCTATAAATACAGGCCTGCAATATTACATGCAATGGCTGTATGGCATTTCATCTTATGGGTGTGCCATATTGGTGTTTTTCATGTGCACACATGCAGTAGAGAACCTCAGGGGCAAATGATTGAGGTCATCCTACTCCGCAGTCCCTGGCACATCGACCTTGGCTTATCATTTAATTGATCCCTACACTCCCTCCCAACTCCTCCTCCCACTCCATAGGCAACCATGTTACATGGATGATCTTTCTGTGTTCTTACAAAATAGGTGTTATTTTGTGTGCATGTACTTTAATTTATAAAACTATTCATGTTAACATGCCATTTTGGATTTGTTTTTCCATCAAGCCCTGTATGTTGGTTTGCAAACTGGCCCCCGTACTCGGAGGCCAAGGAGAGACCGAAGGACGAGGCAGACCACTCCAGCCTGGTAGGTAGCAGTTTTAATAAGCAAGAGAACGTACAAACAAGTCTGGGCTTGGGTGGCCACATGAGAGTAGATCTTCTCACCCGCCTGCCAGAATGTTAAAAGTTTATATAGAGGCCTTAATTGGGTTCAGTCATACATACTGCCTAGATGGTCTCAACGACACCTTCCTTTCTCAGGCTGTGTCCTTGAACATGGCTCCCACTGTGGGACCACTGGGCAGAGTATACAGTCTAAGGACAGGGGAGGGGTTGAGGCCCTTCCAGTTGTCAGGGTACAGCTTGTGGGTCAACTGGTGGTCACATCCCCTCAATGACTTCCCCCAACACTGTGTATTTAAGATTCAGTTACTCTGCTATAGCCATACTGAACCCATTGCTACTAACTACTCTTATACCCCATGGAGGTTGTCTTCCACATTTTACCTGTCCGTTTTCCTAGTGATGTACACCCAAGTTGGAATTCCCTTCCCCATAAATAGTGCTGCACTGAATAGCATTCTGGAAATGTGAAACTTTCTTGGGATATATGCCCTCAACAGAATTTGTGGAACATGAATTTAATTTGACTAATTATTGCTACGTGGTCTTAGTGGCTGCTCCAGTCTGTACCCAGAAGCAGTGCATGCAGTTCCTATACCCCCCACCACCCCTGCACTATTCCCCAGCTTTCTCTTTTTGCCAGGATAATAGATACAAAACTTTATCTCATTTTAACTTGTATTTCCCTATTTTCTAGTAGAATCAACATGTTTATAATGTTATCCCACCTAAGAACATGGAATGTCTCCCCATTTATTCAGAGTATCCCCTATTTATCTAACCATTGATCTATTGTTGGATATCAGGTTGTTCCTAAGGACAAGAGAAAGAGGAAAAGAGAGACCCAAGCTGCTTAGAAAGCCCATGAACCAACATGAAGGGAGAAGGAAAAGACGGATGGATGCTCCGGCAGCCCCTGCCCTCTGCTCACCTTTGTAGGATCTAGTATGTCTTGAACAGTCAAATGCTGAAGGAATATTACCTAGAGATCGGGGGAATCACAAGAGGATATTCAATGAAGTTCACTATGTAATCTCAAATGGGAAATGATGGCTTTTGAAAATAATCTGTACATGAGTTCTTCCCTTTTTCAAGACCCACAGTATTTAATATATTATTTACAATTGTGATGAGCTGGGCCGAAGGGGGAAGTGTGTGTGGCAGAGCAGGCCAGTTCAGGAGCAGAGCCTGTGGCCTGGCAGTGAGGCCCAGGAGCTGAGCAAACCACCTGCCCAGCAGGTCTCACCTTTGGGCTCCAAGGCTCCTCAGTCCTCTTTCCCCTTTCGTTAGGACATTTCCTCTTGGAGAATGTGGATCTTCTTCAGCTCTTTTGACTCAGGGAAGCCTAACACATGCTTCTGCTTTTTTTTTTTTGATCAAATTCAGATTAGGGAAAGATATTACATGAAATCATTAGGCTGAGAGTCCAAGGCCAACTCCAGTCTAACGGAATCCCAAACTCTAGGGTGGGGCATGGGAATCTGTTTTATAAAGGATAGGCCAGGTGATTCTGGTGATAAATCATTATCTGGGAGCCCCACTGTTTGGTCCCTTCCTCTGCAGCCTTCAGGTAGACAGTCTAACTCTGAACGCATTAGGCACTTGTTTCCAGTCGACATCCAGCACCCCCAGCCATGTCTCGCTTTGAACTAATCACATCTTCTCTTGATGTAATTCAAGTTAATTTTCTCTTCAGCATTCAGAGCAGATAGAAAACAGCGTCAGCTACCCCTCCTGATCATATACTAATATATATAAAACATTTAAAAGCCATTTATGACATACTTTTGTAAACTTGAAAATTGGAAACAGCACTTATGGGAGAATTGAATCAGAAGGAATGATGCGACCATTTCCTGTGTTGAAGTTTCACAGGCCATGCCTGTGTTGGGTTGGCGCTGTGTCCAGGTAGCAGCGATGGCTGCCAGCTTGGCTGGGGGAAAATTTGTGCCCAGATTGTGGGAGTCGCAGC
This sequence comes from Myotis lucifugus, assembly GCF_000147115.1. Taxonomy (NCBI): domain Eukaryota; kingdom Metazoa; phylum Chordata; class Mammalia; order Chiroptera; family Vespertilionidae; genus Myotis; species Myotis lucifugus. The sequence goes on along the minus strand of NW_005871048.1, from coordinate 43,303,552 downwards.
CCACGCAGGGTCCTCTGTGATGGAGGCCAGCCAGTTTTTATGGACTTCAATGCTATTTGCTTCAGTACACTTTGAAATGCAGGGTCAGCTCACTGAGCTACAACATGCAATAATAACACATTTTTATAGGACTGGCTTGTCAGAGCAGCAACAACACGCGATACATAAAACCAATAAACACACCGTGTCTACAGATTCTATCCAGTAACCAGGATAAAGCAATAAAACTGACAGCAGCCATCAAAAAGCTCCCTTCCTGACTTTGTCAGGTGAATTTACTGTTGCTTAAAACAGAGTGTCACGGAGCCTCAGATCAGTGTGCAGTGATGGAGCAGCAAGTTACACCACATGGAGGGGCGAGGGCCTAGTGAATACAAGCAAGATGGGCAGGTGTGTTTGCTAGGGCTTGGGACCCTCTAGTCCAGTGGTTCTCAACCTTCCTAATGCGACCCTTTAATACAGTTCCTCATGTTGTGGTGACCCCCAATTTCATTGTTACAAATTGAACATAATTAAGGCATAGTGATTAATCACAAAAACAATATGTAATTATATATGTGTTTTCCGATGGTCTTAGGCGACCCCTGTGAAAGGGTCGTTCGACCCCCAAAGGGGTCGCGACCCACAGGTTGAGAACCGCTGCTCTAGTCTTTAAGGTGATGCAATTCACATTAGAGATAGTCTACAGGATGCTTTGGTTTTCCCAAGTTACACATCACATATCATGTGTGACGGTGGGCTATGGGGCGGTAGATCAGCCATTAGTATTTCCTGGCTGCTGCTTATAGCCTTGAGGCAGGAAAGAGCTTACATTTGCTGGAATACACAGGGGACGCAGTGGGCTGGTGTTACCTTAGCCTGGATTCCTAGCGTGTGGACCTCCGTACTCTCTGATGGAAAGAAGGAAATAACAAAGGAAGAAAGCACAGCGGGAGAGAAGGAAAACAGGAAGGAAGGAGGGGAAGAGACATCAAGGAAAGAGAAACAAAGAAAAGAGAGGGAGGGAGCTGCCAGTGAGCGTACCGTTTGCATCTTCATGGTCACCACCAGAAATATTTCCCAGAGTTTCCAGAGCTCTTCATCTTACAAACAAATGAACATAACACAACGAAACAGCTGTGAGTTGTACCACATTCCTGCCTAGTTTCGCCAAGGTGAATGGCTCCTGCAGGAGAGTGGCAGCCGGAGTGGGCTTGGCTATCAGGAGGCTCTCTCCCACTTTGGAGAGTGAGAGGCCTGACCTTTCTAAACCAGTGTCGCCCCAGGGCCCAGAAGAGGAGACCTTCCCTGTGGCAGCAGCTGGGCAGCTGCCTGGAGGAGCCCCTGCTCTGCATACCTAGAGCCTGGCCGAGGCAGCCACGCCCACTTCCACATTAGGTCCCTCTGAGCCCGAAACTCAAGGACAACCTGCTTCAGTGGCTGCCAGACTCCAGACCCATACCAACCCGGAAGTGGCTCTGATTGGCCCTCTCAGAAGGATGCCCCACCATCCTAGGCCCCTGAAGAAATAAAGGCGGCTCAGGCGTGTGTCTCAATGTCCTCATATCTTCAGGCACATTCTCCTTTGACACCCGTCCTTAAATAACTGCCTCTCAAATGCTTCCTGGGGAAGCTGAGGAAACCTCCCCTCTCAGACACCTGTTCTCCCAAATGCTGATATTCAAGATCATTAAAGCAGTTAACTATGTGATGATTCATTTCATTAGCAGAGTATGCTGTGCTTGCCCACCCTCCTGGCACCTCCCCAGGCACCTGGGGCTCAGAGGGTTTGGTACCCATTCGTCTCTGCACCTGTCTTGGCTTTGATGGAGAGATGCCTTTGAACTCAGGAGTTAGTGGGAGTTAGCTAAGGATGGAGGAACACGATGGGAGATCTTGAACACTTCTCTCTGCTTCCAGGATGTAAGGGAGTAATACTTTGGAGTAATACTGAGAGAGTGTGCCAGCTATTAGGCCCTCAGGAAACTGCAGCCTGGAGTTCGAAGGGAATCCCACTTCTCACCAGTCCTCAGGCAGGAACGGGGAGGTGAGTGAGGCACCCACCTTGGGCACAAAATTTAAGGGGGGCACCAAAAACTCAGTAATGAAGATAAATAATGTTTTAATGCAACATTAAAAAAATAAAAACTAATGCAAAGCATCCACAGTGAACAAAATATCAACATTTGAAACAAAGGCAAGACTGGTATTACTAATTTTTCCCTTTTCTTTTCATGGTTCATCATGGCACTGTTATGGATCCTGTCTTTGTTTAATTTTTTTTAATTTTTATTTCTTGATTTTTTTTAGAGAGAAGGAGGGAGAGAGACATTGATTCATTATTCCACTTATTTATGCATTCATTGGTTGATTCTTTTTTTTCTTTTTTTTAATATTTTATTTATTTTTGCAGAGAAGAAGGGAGAGGGATAGAGAGTTAGAAACATCGATGAGAGAAAAACATCAATCAGCTACCTCCTGCACAACCCCTACTGGGGATGTGCCTGCAACCAAGGTACATGCCCTTGACCAGACTCGAACCTGGGACCCTTCAGTCTGCAGGCAGATGCTCTATCCACTGAGCCAAACCAGTTAGGGCTAGTTGATTTTTGTGTGTGCCCTGACTGGGGACTGAACCTGCAACTTGGCACATCGGGACAAAGCTCTAACCAACTGAGTTACCCTGCCAGGGCTTGTTTAAAATTTTAATGTTTTACCATCAATTTTTTTTGCATTAACTTAAAGTTTTTAAAATATTGTATTAATTTTTTTGTCTTGCTCACTGAGTTTTTTGGTTCTCCCTTAATTTTTTCCCCTTTATTAGATGTCTCTATTTTTGCCCCTTTGCCTGTTCCACCCAGCCCCCAGCCCCCTTCCCTCTGGCTGTCACTACACTGTTGTCTGTGTCTGTGGGTTATGCATATATGTTGTTTGGCTAATCCCTTCACCTTCCTTCATCTAGTCCTCCTCTCCCTGTCCCCTCTGACAGCATCAGTCTGTCCCACGTATCCATGACTCTGTTTCTATTTTGTTCATCAGTTTATTTTATTCATTAAATTGCACAAATGAGTGAGATCATATGTACTTGTCTTTCTCTGACTGGCTTATTTCACTTAGCGTAATACTCCCTAGGTCCATCCAGGCTGTTGCAAAAGGTAAGAGATCCTTCTTTTTTACAGCCACGTGGTATTCCAGGGTATAAATGTACTACAGCATTTTATCAGCTCATCTACTGATGGGCAGTTGGGCTGTTTCCAGATTGTGGCTATTCATGGTAAATAACTTGGTTCTCCCTTAAATTTTGCACCCAAGGCAAAGGCCTCACTCACCTTACCCTAGCCCCTGCCTTGTGTCCCTAACCAGGAACCAGTGGGAAAACTTGGCCTCCTCTCTAGTACGAAATACCCCCTAAGACTACTGAGGCTTTTCAGTGAAGATTTGTGACTTCACTTCACTATTCCCTTGTCTTTCCTGCTGTTTCTGGGCATGTACAGGTGAAAAGGAGTTCGTTCCCAAGTTTCCACTCTGTTATTGTGTCTCACTACTATGCCCTCAGCCTAAGGGCCAAACAATTTGGATTAGATATTACTCAAATTTTCCTTTGATATCCAATCAGAATTTCATAACTATAAGTTACCATTGCAAGCCTACAACTGGTTAGAGAACTTAATCAAGGCCCTGTAAATGCAGCACCGGAGTACAAGGGCTACCCTGTCCATCAATGCAGACTTCAGAGAGCGAGCCCTGCAGGAAGGTGACTCTTTGGGCCCTGGGGAGGCCCAGGTCATCACACTGGAGCTTCCATGTCCTCTATCGTATTCAGTGGTCCTGTCCCCTCTGTGTCGCTGGTACTATCTTTACTGACACGCCAGCCTCAACAGAAACTACTCACTGAGCCAGCTTATTGTGCTCTTGACAGACAGCTGGCATACGGAGCTGCTTTCTCCCACTGGTTTTCATTGTAAATGTGTTATCTCAATTGCTGTCCCAGGTGAATCGGCGTTTGAGAGCTGGCCTGGGAGCCAGACCACCATTTATCTCACGATTCCTGTGGGAAAGAAGCTTCGAAGGACTGGCCTCCAAATGAGAAGCGTACTTGCACCACAGCCCACCTGGGAGTTGGGCTCTGTAACCAAACAGTGAGGCACCTGGTTGGCTGTAGGGGCTTGCCTGCAGGTGAGCTGGCCAATGTAGCAAAAACCCTAAACCCTGGGGAAGGGAGGAGCTGGGGGAGGATGTCATTTTTTTTCTTTTGTAGCTATTTGCATCCTAGTGGCATTTGTAGAGACTGCAGACACCTAAGGATTAGGGAGATTAATGGAGTTCCTTTGATGGTAAGATTCAGTTCTCAGCCTCTTCTTCTAAATTCATTGTTTTCTCTTTTCCATTTAAAATGAATATTAAGACTTTATCCACAACAAGTTCCCCAAACAGCTACATTACTGGGAACTCAGAGCCGAGCACAGTGCCCCAACGGTGCAAGAGAGAGTTGGGAGCTGGGGTCCTCAGAGCTGCCAGGTTGTGGGCGTTGGTGGTCTCCCTTTAGGGTCAAGGTGGGAGGTGCTTCGAAGGGTGTCCAGGAGTGGGAGGGAGGTGCCCTCCTCGTGGGTGACTGCCTGGGCCGTGCCCTGCCACAGGTCCTCCCTCTACTTCCACCCACTTCCATGTGAGGAGATGGCTGGGTGTTTCTCACAGCTGCATCTGTCCCTCATTTACTTTCCAGGGAGTGTCACTAGTCCCGGGACTCAGAAAAACACAGAAAATCCCTGCCCAGCGTCAGGGACCAATCTGTAAAGTCTGGTCCCTAACAGACAACAGTCTCTCTATTTGGGGCAATTTGGCCAAACACATTTATTTGCCATCTCTAGAAACCTTCAGCACTAAATGTGCTGGTATTTCCACCTAAGGAGGAATTTAACTGCAAAAATGAACAGGATGGTGAACAAGAATAAAAATACCACGAGAAAAAAAATGCCCACGGCCGTAATCCCACAGGACAGTTCCACCTCAGACAGCTTGACTCCCCTTAAAGATGGCGGGTTCTCACACACTGTCTCCTCCACGTCCTCGAGTTTGTGCAGGTTTTCTCTGAACCAGGTTATGAAGCGAACATTTGAGCAAGTGCAGTCCAGAGGATTGTGACTTAAATTAATGGTGCTCTGCTGGGACAAGATGGGGAGGAGACGGGGTGGGATGAAGCGAATGCTGTTGGTGGCCAGGTTGAGGTAGAGCCCCTTCAGGTGGCCAAGAGCATCGATGCTGTTTTCCGTCAGGCTGTTGTGGCTTAAGTCTAGGTGAGTCGCATTCCCAAGGCTGTGGAAGGCCTGCTGGTCTATAGAGAGGAGCTCACAGGAGGATAAAATCAGCACCTCCAAGCCGGCTACTGTCTGAAGAAGGTTGGTCTTGGAGAGGCTCCCATCTTGAAATCTATTTCCCTGTAAATTCAGTTGCCGGAGACCCCCCAGGCCTTCCAGAAGGTGCTGATTGCTGGCGTCGAGGAGGCAGTGGGAGAGATTCAGAACCTGCAGGAGAGGAAGGTTTTGGAAAGGACTCTGTGACGCCATAACAGTCAGGTGAGTAAATGCCAAATCCAGGACTTCCAGCTCAGGACTCTCTTGGAACGCCTGACGCCGGAGACCCATGGACACAGCGTAGCTCAGGTTTAGGTACTGCAAGTGGCGCAGGCCTTTGAGTGGCAGGTTGCAGCAGTCAGAAGCCTTTATGCCATTGTGGCTTAAATCAAGTCTCCGGAGATTTGCTAGTTTTTCCAAACACCCGGCACCGAGGTCAAGTACCCCCAGGTTGCCTTTGATAGAGAGGTCTGTGAGGGCCGGGAAACTGGCAGCATTGATTTGACACAATTGCTCAAAATGATTTACATTGAGAACTAATTTCCTGAGCGAGTTCATACCCTGAATCCCAGAGGGTAACTCTCTCAAGTGAGTTGCCGTCAGGTCCAATTCCCGGAGGGGCGTGAGGCACCGAAAAGTGGTAGCTGACAAGTCAGAGAAACGGTACTGGCGCAGGCTCATGCTCTCGACAGACATCTCACAGAGCCCCTCGAGCATGGCTGGAGTCAGGTCCTGGCTCTCAGTGTCCTCGTATGTCCCCAGCCAGAGAGACCGAGTAGTAGAGTTCTGTAGCCCTTTCAATATGACAGACACGTCAAGCGTCCCTCCAAATCGCAAACTTTGGAAGACTTTTGCCTGGAAAGCCCCAGGCTCCATGCCTCTGATGTCATTGCTATCGAGGTTGAGGCTGAGGTTGGTGGCCCCCAGAGTGTTCAGGTCTTCGCGAGAGAGGAAGTGGAGAGCATTATTCTGAAAATCCAGAACCTTCAGATTCTGTGTTGGGAAGTTTCCTGGGAACTTCATGGAGGAAATATGGTTGCTTCCAAGATACAAACTTTCCAAGTTTTCCAGATTGTGCACTGGGATGAACTCGAGATTGGATATTCCCGTTTGGATTAAGAAAAGGTGCTTCAGCGCCCTGGGCCCGAGGAGGGATGTTTCGGCCATAAATATCAGGGGATTTCCAGTCAGCACAAGGGTGTCCAATTGGTGATGGCTTTGAAAGGTGTCTTCATGTATCCAATTGATCTGGCACCTTGAAAAGGTAATGGTATATAACAATAACTAATTAGAAAAAAGCAGAAGACATTCTGTCACCGTGAGCTACATTAAAAAAGTCATGGTTTGTGTATAGTAAAAACAGTGTACATTGTCATTCAAAGTAAAACATGAAAAACATTCTTCAGTAGCTACAGGTGGCCTCTTGAATTAATGACTAGCCTCAATTCTAAACACACTAATTTAGATTCCCCCCCCCCTAAATATCTTGCCCCTTTAGGTTAAACTGTAAGAAGTTTGTGTTTGGAACCTAGAGAACAATTAGTAGTTTGCTTGTTGAAAAAAAAATCAAACTATTATTTACTATTTTAAGTAATAGAAAATGTTACATATAAAGCATAATATATATGATATATATGTATGTGTGTGTGCGCGCGTGTGTTATATAGAATGCATAGTAATGATATTTACATAGGAATCTGTGTCATCCTGGTTAAGTTACAACTTTTTGCAACCTCTGTTTTTTTAATCTATAAAGTATAGAAATAATGATTACTTTGTAGAATGGTGGTGAGTGCATTTATAGAAATATGCAACACTAGAGCTGAAAAGACACCCCTACTGGTACTGAACCTAATGATGTTGGACAGTACATACACATATACAACACACCTACCCTCAAGGTCAAGGGGAATTCCTTAGAAATGAATTGTGGAAAGGAAGCCTGAATCCATAGCAGCAAGTGAGCCCTAGAGCTAGCTTTGCCACATCTGCCAATATCTCTAAGTCCCTAGTAGCCTAGAGCCTGGCTTTTAATGAGCCACATGTGTCAGTGGCAGAAGACAAAGCTTGGGGATAGGCTAGGAGGTCCTCTCAAAAACCTGCTCATTACCATGACCCTCAAAAGGGATCCTTCAGTGGCTGACCTTAAAAAAGAAAGCTCACAGAGGGAGACCTCGGGATATGTGTCTTGGCCTTGGCTCTGAATGGAATAAGGACAACAATAACAAGGAAAGACTCCTCTGAGATTCCCTAACCATAAGCTTCTACTCAGGAGGATTGTGGCATGGTTTATGCCACCTCTGTAGACCTCCCCAAAGAAACCCAAGTGGAAAATTGGGTTTGAAAGTTTGAAGTTGTTCCAGGATGGCAGTAACTGGCAGAAGGAAATAGAAAACTTTTCCAGATCGGTGTACTTAAATTTTAATAAGGAAAACTTTCAACTTTACATAAAAGGAAAGAGAAAAATACAATAAACCTTCACACATCTATCACACAGATTCAGTAATTCTCAAGATTTTGCCATATATGCTCTCTGCTTCATCTAGTCCCAACTCTATCTCCTGAATTGTTTTAAAGCAAATCTTAGCTATCCCATACATATTTGAGTAGGCATCTGCAAAAAAAATTGAGGCTTATTTTCTATAGCCATAATGCCATTGTCACATATAGCAATATTAATAATTCATTGGTATTCTCTAATTCCAGGAAAGCATTTTAAACAAAGATTTATACATATTTCCAAAAGATAAATGAGCTCAAAATAAAAATTCAATAAACACATAAGGGAAACACATTAGCCAAAGTCAGCAAAAAATAATAATAATTTAAAAACTATGGAATTAGGTTAAAAAGCTGATATAAGAATTATCATGTATTTGATAATATATAAAGAATATAGAAAATGCATTATATAGTATCAGAACATATGATAAATATATTTATATCAAACAAGTTTCACATATTTAAAGAAAATAGTAAAAATCAACAGTCTGATGAAGGAAAAAATACTAAAACTGATCTGCTATATTTGTAAAATTTGTTTTCAGTTTTATTATCATTATTCCTTAGAACTTAAGCAGCATGACTGAGCCCGTCTAGTTTGACAATTTCCTTTCTACTCCATTGATTGTTTTTTTTTTAATTACATTGCACCTGCATAAAACTATTTCATGGGAGAGGTACACACACAGGATAAGCTGATGGTCCCTGTGCCCCCAAAGGTCCTGGATGCACTTGGAATGCAAGTTGTGCTTTTCCCTAAGTAAAACATCAGTGCATGCAGGGAACTCAGATACATACCTGGTTAAATCCAAAAAGATCAGATTTGTGAGTCTGCAGAAAGTTGTGTTTTGAATTGCAGGCAAGAAGTTAAAACTGAATTCCAAAAATTCTGTTGTGTTTGGTAGAGTGTCAGGAATCTCTCTGAGACCTAAATTTTCACAGTTATATATTTTGTTGGCTTCTTTCTGATGAGATAAACAATGTAAATTAATATCAGACTTCATAATTTGATTGCAAATTTATGTATGTGGTATTTTTTTGAGCATCAATCCCCCTTCTAGGAGTCTTTACCAAGTATATATGACTTATGCATAAAATGATTCATTTAAGCATTTTTTTATATTAGAAGATTGACAATACCCAGCTTATCCATCACTATAGGATTAATTGAACAAAACATGGTACAGTCACAAAAGGGAACCTTCAGCAGCTGAAAATGAAATGACTGAGATTTCCACACACTGATAGGGCGTGATATCCAGGTATATTGTGTGGTGAAAAAAGCAACGTGTCAAATGTACATATGTAGTATAGATGGCAAATGGGATGTAGTATGTAATGTATTGTATACTATCTTTTCTGTAAAATAGGTATGTGTGTATTTTATTATATTTGCAGAAAGAAACCATGGGGGAAAAACTCAAAACTGGTTGTCTTGAAGGGGAGAGATGAACCAGGTAGAGGAGCAAGAATGGAAGCAAGACTTCTTTGAATATACTTTGTTTCATAGGTTTCATTTTGGATGCCTGGAAATGTTTTAAATCACTCTAGATTAGCATCAGCAAAATTAGACAACCAGACATCCACACTTTCTGATGTGATGTAAGGACACAGTACCACCTATGAGGTATTCTTGCCCACTTCTCCCCCAATTAAAGCTTAAATCCAACCATGACTTTAGGCTTAACTTCCATAAGTGAGGTGGGGGATTTAAGTTCAACAGCACCACAAGGTAGCAGTTACCCAAATCCAGGACATTCTGTAGAACAACTGACTTTGCTTTATGGGATGTGAATGCTGTGGGCAGAAGTGGAGAGAGGAGGGCATGGGAGGAGACAGAAAACTGTTCTTGTAAAAAAAGAGACATAAATAAAAGCTACTTAAGAGACATAACCAACAAATAATAGAGTAGCCCTTGTTTAGATTCTGGTCCAAATAATGCACTTAGGAAAAGACTTTTATAGAGTATCGAGGAACTTTGAATGTAGACAGGATATTAGAACTACTAAAGAATTATAAACGTTGTTAATGATAAGAGAAACGTTCTTAATTTTTTGAGATGCATTTTGAAATACTTAGGGATAAAATGATATAATGTTTGAGATTTGCTTTCAAATACTCTGTCAAAAAGGGAGGAGAGGAATAGGTAGATGATATTAGCAGCTAAAATGTTGATGGTTGTTGAATGTTGAGTGATACATACATAGAGATCCCTTGCAAGTAACTAGTTATGTATATGTGGTTAGAAATTTTCTAGCCCTAGCCACTTTGGCTCAGTGGATAGATCATCGGCCGGAGGGTCCCTGGTTCAATTCTGGTCAAGGGCACATACCTTGGTTGCAGGCTCCTCCCCGTCCAGGACCCTGATCAGGGCTCATGCAGGAGGCAACCAATCCATGTGTTTCTCTCACATCAATGTTTCTCTCTGTCTTTCCCTCTCTCTTCCACTCTCTCTAAAAATCAATGGAAAATATCCTCAGGTGAGGTTTAAAAAAAAAAGAAATTTTCTAAATATAACATGTAAACGAGCTAGCAATGTGGCACAGACTATGTGGCACAGACTTTAGGTCATGGGGTTGTGCAGCCTTGGAGTGTGAATTTATTTTGGATCTCAGGAGCCACAGACTGCTGTTTTGGGGGGTACAGCCCTGCACATAAGTCCAGAGCACTGCCTGATCCTGCGTCCCAAGTGAGTCAAGTATTCAGAAATCTGCCAGTAACTGCTTGTTAGGTTCCCCAACTCAAGTTATAAATCTTGGACCAACTGGGTAAAAATGGGAAGGGGTTGATTAGACGTCTATAGAATTACAGGGTCATGGTTTTTTTGGATGATGCCTTAGGATAAAGCATAGTGGGCAGGTATAAAGACCTGATGGTGTCTATTATGAAATAATCTCCAAGGACAATGCACTTGGGGGCCATCTTTCATATCCTCTATGGCACCATGTGGTTTCACCCAACCTTTCAGACCCTGCCTTTCCCCCGACCATGCCGTGGTCTCACTAGAGGCCCCTCTGAGACCGCTCTGGTCTGGGGAAGACCTGCCCATCAAACTGGAGACCAGCAGCTTTCCTCACTCTGAGTTGCGCACAGCCCTGCGTAGCTGGAAGCAGAAGAGTCCCCACATTCTCTTTGCTCTGAAGCGTGATGTTTTAGAGATGCCGCCACTTTAATTGCTTTTTGCTTTCTCGCTCCAGCCTCTGCTTGCGGTGCACGTTTTGTAGTTGCAGTGAGCATGGTCACCTACTAGAAACCACCGTGTCTTCCATATTGTGACAATATTATGAAGGTCACAGATGAACATGCTATATTCGTATATCTTTGTAATTCATTTTTTGTTTCATAGGCCCAAAGCCCCCCAGGCACTGCCACAAATCCCCCTAATGTCCTTGAAAAGCATACTTTGCATTGATAACTTACATTTAGCTGACTAGTTATGCATATGGGGAAAAGCACATGTTGCTAGACCCCTCTTTGGTACCCATGAACATGGATGACCCAGAGAGGAGATGGATATGCAGCTTTTGCCCCAATAGCTATTAAGATTCGATTAGCTTTGGGGGGACATTTTTCTTTCCTGGTCTCCATACACATACACGTGGAGAAAGGGGCCTTTCCTCAATTCATGCTGCTCTATTCTGGCCCCACAGCCAAAGGCTCCGCTCTGGCAATTCCCTCCTCCTGATTATAAACGTGCCTGCGACACCTAAACTGCTCCTCTTTGGAGCTTTACTAAGCACTTTATTGCATTAAAGCAATTGGAGAAGTTGAGGATTGAGTCAGAGCTCTACGAGCCAGTGGCCTGAGGGAGCTGCTAGCAAAAGGAGAGGCGCGTGGAGGAAGGAGCTCAGTTTGAACCCAGTGAGCGTCCAGGGACCAGTGAATCTCACACTGTGGAGTATTGGGAAGCCACCAAGAGCCCGGGCCATAACATTCCTCTCTAGTTAGGGAGACACGGCCTTTGATTCCTGGGACAAAGAGGCAAGAACTGTAGCTTATAAGAGAATTTAAAAAGCAAACACATTTCAAGAATGCACTGACCTCTCTCTTTGGCTTTCATGTTCACTCTCCTGTACAGTCAGAATTACCATTTCAGATATTACAGGTGGTGGTACCCAAACTCCTCCTGCTCTGGAATCATTTAAGTAGCATTAAATTGCTTTCAGTTTATTGTATTTTTAAGGCACGAAGTACACACACACACACACACACACACACACACACACTCATTCTTCTTTCTTTTTTTAAATCCTCACAGAGGATATGTTTTTATTGATTTGAGAGAGAGAGGAAGGAAGAGAAAGAGTGAGAAACATCAATATGAGAGAGGAACATCGATCAGTTGCCTCCTGTGCATGCCCTGACTGGGGATGGGACCTGCAACCTAGGTATGAGCCCTGGCGGGGATTTGAGCCCGAAACCTTTTGGTGCATGGGATGATGCTCCAACCAACTGAGCCACTTGGCCAGGGCTCATTCTTTTTGTTTTTGAGAGTAAATCGCAGATGCCATGACCCTTTTCCCCTAAATCTTTTAAGGAAAAGGATATTCTCATACAACCACAGTGCCATTACCAAAAATTCAGAATACTTAACATTCATATATAGTATTATCCAACACAGTTTATAATATTCAAATTATTTTCCAATAATCCTAATAGTGTCTATTATAGTAATTTTTGCTTTTCCAATCCAGGATCACACATGGCATTTATTTTTCTTGTCTCTTTAGTCTCCTTTAATCTGAGACTAGTCCTCAGCCTTTCGTTAGCTCTCATGGCATTGATTTTTTTAAAAAACGAATACAGGCTCATAGTTTACAGGATGTCCCACATTTAGGGTTTTTTTTTGTTTTGTTTTACCTGTCCTCATAATTTGATTCAGGTTATACATTTTGGGCAGCAACACTACATCAGGGAAGTTATGTATTTCTGGCTGTCAGGATTCATATCAAAACTTTTTTTTTTAATCCTCACCTGAGGATATTTTTTCCATTGCTCTTCAGAGAGAGTGGAAAGGAGAGATAGAGAGGGAAAGCAAGAGGGAGAGAGGGAATGAGGGAGAGAGAGAGAGAGAGAGAGAGAGAGAGAGAGAGAGAGAGAGAGAGAGATGCATGAAACATCTATGTGAGAGAGACACATTGACCGGTTGCCTCCCGCACAGGCCTGGACTGGGGGTGGGGAGTGAATCCACAACCCTTCCATGTGCAGGCTGATGCTCTAACCATTGAATAACACCAGCCAGGGCTCATATTAAAACTTTTTGAGAGCGCATTCTGAAAGCATAGCAGAGGATTTCAGGACAGCAGAATGATAATGCAACAGAGAAGTAAAGGACAGAGTGCGGAGAAGAAATAGTGTGGCCACTGTCATTTTGCTCAGGGCCAGGCTGGCTACCTGGGCCATGTGTTCAGTTGCTTTTCCAGACAGATACCCACCACCACTCCGGAGACATGACCACTTCCTCTAAACCCAGCCTAATTCTCCAGATCTCCATATGAGGTCAGCTTCCAAAGTTGCTTTCTCACCCTTCTGCTTTGGTTGGTTCCACCTCAGATTGCACCCTTCTGGATGTGAATGCAGTTAGCAGGCCCGTGCAAGGCTACATGGTATTGAGGACAGCTGCCCCTGGCACCCCCATTCCACATCATGGGCATTTACTCAGGACCACTGTGCACTGGGACCTGCACCAACCACTTTGTCTCTAGCTTCATGTCAGAGCCGTGCCTTGTACACAGACCAGGGCTCCCAAGTGTTGTATCCGTGCTGGCAATCCCTTTTCCCTGCAGGCATTCATTTGCATTTTTTCAATCAGGATCTTATTTTGCTTCTTTCTGCTGTATCTCTAACTCCCTGCCGGTCCCATTGTATTTTCTCTTCTCACAAGTGTTGAAATCATTTTCTAATTTAGATCCTTTGCGTTTCACTCTAGTGCCAATTCCCACCTTTACGGATGGCTCATCTGTGTACTTGGCACACACAGCAGCTAGGCCTCCCCCCCCCCGCCGCCCCATGCACAAGAAGTCTGGGAGGCTGAACCCCAGCCCGCCCCCATTAACCACTCCTTTTTCCAGAGATAGTGATTTAGCTGAGCCAAATCCTAGAGTAACAATTACTGTCTGCAAATAAAACATTCCCAAGAGGGCACCATCCTAAAACGTTGTTGTCAATCTGAGTCCTCTGAGCAAAGGGCATTCCCATTGTGTGCAGTTCATTTTCTCTTTGTCTGCAGTCAGACTGCCTGGGTTCAAGTCCAAGCTGTGTTCTCTGAGCCTCCTTTCCCTCCAACTGTAAATGGAGGACAATAACCCTCTTTGCAGGCCATCTCTGAGGATTAATTGAATAATGTATATCTGGCACTCCCAAGAGGAGTTAGTATTTCACTGGATCATCACAGCATCATGCCATTGTGTAGAGCTATTAGGAAGCTTTTGTATCCATGAACTTGGAGTTCTCCTAAAAAGAAGCTCTACTAAGCACACACCACTCCTTCTCATACCTAGGATTGAAGGACTGCCTCCTACCATGGTTCTGAATGCACAGAATAGCTGAGATGAGCCCATTTGTAATGCGGAGGTATGCCTACACTCCCAAGTCATTAGTCAAGAGCACACCTAAAATGTCACCAGAATCCAAGTCACAGAACACTGAATTCCAGCTACGCTTCACATATTTGTCAGCCTCCAAAGACTTGGTCATGGGTCTAATTTTGTTATGTTACACACACACACACACACACACACACACACACACACACTCTCACACAGAAAGAACATATAGTATTTAGAAATGGAAGATTCTACATGGAGTGTTGATAGGTGTTCACTGGATTATTTCTAGAACTTGTCTAAATTTGAAATGTTTTCAAACAAAAAAATTTATTAAAACATTCACTTTGACTCCTCCCTCACTTCATATGCAAAAAATAATTTCAGAGGGATCTTAGATCTAAATGTGAAACCTAGAAATAGAAGTAAATACAAAACAATAAAACTCCTAGAAAAAAATCATAGGATAATATCTTCATGGCCTTGAGTAGGCAAAAATTTCTTAAACAGGACAGAAAGGCACTGAAAGAACAGCACCAATAATAAATCCAACTACGTTAAAATTAAGGATTTCTGTTCATCACTAGGAACCTGAAACCTGTATAGTTTTATTAACCAATGTCACCACAATATATTCAGTTAAAAAAAAAAGAACTCTTGAAAAAGGAGAGTTTGATGAGCTTCCAAATCCCAGAGTAACAATTATTCTCTGCAAACAAGACAAAACATTCCCAAGAGGGCACAGTCCCCCCAGGTGGATAAATACATTCATGCAGCAGGAGGGTGGTGTACCTCAGTTCCATGGGGACAGAAGATCCTGCTGTCCAGACCCTTCTGGACCCAGCTCTATATACCTCTTTATCGGTATCATTTATAATCCTATACAATAAAGAGCTAATATGCAAATGGTCATCACACCCTTGTGCTCTTGCGCCTAGGCCGGGGGACCTGGGGCCCAGCCCAGGGACCTGAGGCTATGCCCCCTGCCCTGGCGCTGGGACCAGGGGACCTGAGGCCGCACCCCCCCCACCAAGCGCTGGGCCGGGGGGCCTGAGGCTCACGAGGGTGGGGCTGGCTGGGTCTGGGTCTCACACAATTTTGAGGCACATGCAGGTGGGCGGGGACTTGACTCTGGGTCCCTTGGCATGCCCCAGACTCTGACAGGAGGGAGATTTTCATATACATTTTACTAATTTTCTTTCATCTCTGACACTTCTATTATAGAGAACGGGCAAATAGCAATATTAAAATAGTTCCTCTAATCAATTCCCTTTTAATGTGCACAAATTTTGTGCACCAGGCCACTAGTATATTTTATAATAAGCTGATAAACACAAAAAGAGAGAGATCACTAGGAAAGTGGAAAGGCAAGCCACAGAGTGGGAGAAGATATTTGCAATCTGATTAAGGACTTCTAGCCACAGTACATAAAGAACTCTTGCAACTCAATAAAAAAAAAATAGACACTCAAATGAATATGGGCAAAAGACTTGAAAAGGTACTTCACACATATAAGGATATGCAAATGACCAACAAAAGCATGAAAATGGAATCAATTTAATTATTTGTCAGGAAAATAAAAATTAAATTCCAGTGAAATACCACTATCTATCCAACAGAATGGGGTTTTAAAACAAACATTTGCAAATATTAGTGAGGCTGTGGAAAAAACAGAACTCATAGACATTGCTGATGAATACAAATGTGTATCAACAATTTGGAAACTGTTTGGCAATATCTGCTAAAGTTAAACATGTGTATACCCTATGAAGAAATGCATCCACTCCCTGAAATATACCTAATAAAGATTTGCATATTTGCTTACTAAAGACATAGATAAGAATTCCAAAGCAGCAGCATTCGTAATAGCCAAAGTAATTGAGAACAATTAAAACTCCATTAAAAGTCAATCTGTGGTGATGGAAGTTAAAGAACTGGACATCCCTGGGGGCTAGTGACTGGGAGGAGGTGGGAAGGGGCTCTGAGGTGCTGAGGAAGTTTTGTTTCTTCCTCTGTGTGCTGGTCACACCGATGTATGTACTTAGTGAAAACTCACTGAACTGTACACTTAGGACTGGTGAACTTTTCCACATATATGTTTTACTTCAATAGAAAGTTTACTAAACTCAAAACAAAACCTTGTTTTTTAAATAGAGCTTGATGAGCTAATGGTGGTCACATGAACATATGTACACGGCATGGTTAGTTATGCTCACGCTGGAGGGGAAGAATTAAAGAGGAAAGGAAAGCAAGGCGGGGGGAGAGGCTAATCGGGGTCATTTGCACTCGAAGAAGGACCAAACCCTAAGTCAAAGTTTCCTCTCCCACCATTCCAGCTTTATCCCATATGCCTGCAGCCTAGAAGTGCCTCACCTTCTCCAGGCCTGATCCTACGCTGCAGCAAGCTCTCCTTTTGCTGCTGCAACAATTCTCACCCATCTTTGTATCTCCCAACAACCTCCCCAGTACTCACACAGAGTGAGGGCTCAATACACAGCCTTTGAACCCTGCAGCCAACAACTCATACATGATAAGGAGGTCCAGGAAAATGTAGATCCAATGTTAATTGTATAGGTAGGTCCCAGGGCATTTAAAACCCAAGTTATTTCAAAGGGAGGGCTGTATAGAGATCATTGTATTGGAAGGTTTCAATAGAAACTTGGCCAAAAAGGAAAGCTCGCTGCAGCACAGGGCCAGGCCTGGAGATCCTGGGACCCTCAGCATCACTCTTGCCACCTGACTATCTCAGAGGGCCCCGGAGCAGGCAGCAAAGGGACCAGGGTGCTCGCCTTGCCTCTTTCCCTTCCTTCTGCCAGGAAGGGGTCATTCGCAGAAAGGAACTAGCAGCCTGATGTCCTCACCAGGAAGCTAGACTGGTCTAGTGTTTCCAAGGGCTTCCCAAATCTCCCGGGACTCCCTGTGGGCTTCAGAAGGGCTGGTGAGGCTTTGCAGGAACGTGGGGATTTACGAGTTGAATGGGCAGGCTTAAGAGTGGTGGTTAAACAAATCTGCTCCCCCATGAGCTGGAATGTAATGGTGATACTATCCTATGTGAGGATGTTGTCAGAGGTGGATGGCCTACCTCCCTGATCACCGAGGAGGTGGTGTCCCCACTCCTATCCTCTTATCATGCTACCTACATGTCTGTGTGAACCTGACCTTCCAACCGGAATGAGGAGGAGGCAGCTGGCAAGGCTTCTGGGGCTGATAAAAACTTCTTACTCCCTTCTGCTACAGGATGAATTGTGCACCTCCCTCCCCCAAGCAAATTTGTATGTTGAATCCCAACAAGGTCGCTCAGAATGTGACTTTATTTGGATATAGAATCTTGAAATAGGTAATTAAATTAAGATGAGATCACTAGTGTGGGCCCTAATCCAATGTGACCGCTGTTTTTAGAAGAATGAATGTGGAGACAGGCATGTACAGAGGGAAGACTAGGTGAAGACACAGGTAGAAGACAGCCATCAACAAGCCAAGGAGAGAGATCTTGGAAGAAATCAATCCTGCCAACACCTTGATCTTGGATTATTAGCTTTCAGAACTGTGAGAAAATTAGATTCTTTTGTTTAAGCCTCCCAGTGTATGGTACTTACATGCTACGGCAGCCAGAACAGTCATCCACCTTCCCAGCCTTCATTTCCCCTTCACTGTGCCTCCTCTCAGTCTTAGTGCATCCTGATTCGATCCTAATACCAGACTATCAGGGTTGTTCCTTTCTGTTCCAGTCCTGACTGGATTCTTCCTCTTGCCTGGCAGGTATGTACCCTGTTCTCCCTTATCATTCTCCTGCCCATGGCTCCAAGCCACCTTTCTGCTTCTCCTACCTCCACTTCTGCTTCTAGCCCCAGCCCTTGTCCAACAGGCCATGTGGTGCTGTGCACTTGCTGGGGTCAGAGGCAGTGAGGCAGCCTGAAACATTTTTAGAAGATGGCAGGAGATTGAGGCCTTTCTTGCTCTCTCTCACCACCTCCTCCAAGAATTTCCCACAGGTTGATAAATACTGTGATGGTCCAAAACAGAAGGTGCGATTTGGCTCTGTTCTCTGATGCCACTCTGGTGGGTTAGGAAAGCAGATGGAGGGCAGTCCAACTCGGGGAGAATGCCAGACTCATCCAGAGTGATCCTCATATGCTCTGAAACCTGGCACGGATTATCCCTACTAATCCCCACCCGAGAGCCAGGAAACTGAAGGACTGTTTGGAGTAGTGGCCGTGTGCTGGGATGTTGGACAAATAGCTCCTCCATGCTGGGAGCAGGTTCATAGTCTGCTCTTTGCACTGGGTCCCTGTCAATATTTTATGTCCCAATTAGGGTTATTTTGGGGGCATTGTTTGCAGAGGAGGAAGACTCTCACCTCTTCCTGCTAAGGATCTGTGAGATCATCCCCTGGCTGAGCTCTTGGCTCCTTCTTCACAATAAAAATAATAATAATAATAACAAATAAAAAAAAATCTACACCCCTCATTGCCCTTACAAAACAGTGGATATTGGGATGCCAAGGCTCAGATGGGACTACAGGCTGAATCTCAGAATTTCCAGGCCATTTAATCTGGATAAAGACAGAAAGTTTGGACTCACCTCTGTGCACGTCTGATCCGAGGAGGCGGTGGCTTTACAGCTGGCAGAAAACAGCACGGCCACCAGGAGGCAGCTGACAGGGGGCGCCATTATGGGACCGGTGCCACCGCAGCTGAGAAATCAGTCAGGCTGTGATGGCCTAGGTAAGCAGCAGCCAGAGAGGTGCTCAGAAGGGTGATCTCCGAACAAGAAATGCTCTGACTGCTCAGCATTTGGTGGCTCTGTGCTGCAAAAAGGGAAGTCCCTTTACATGCCACCCACCCTTGCCAAAAATAGCTGAGGACCCAGCCCCACTGTGGCCCAGTGTGCTTCCTGGCAAACGCGAACCACTCATGCAGCCCTCTCGAGCTGGTCACGCTGATTCTCAGTGGGGTGGTTTCTATGGACTTTAGGCTGCCTTCAAGGGTTTGGCTAACTCCAGTGTCCCTTTTCCCCAGAGAGGCTGTGGACACAGGCTGCTGTCCTCACGAAAGAGGCCACTGGGTTGGTTGTCCTAGGTGAGTGGCTGGGAGAGGTGCTGCAGCATGCTGGATGAGTAAGGCACTCTGCAGGCCTGATGGAAGGACTGAGCTCAGGGGTGGTGCTGCTGGAGCTGGGACCTGGAGCAAGAGGGACAGATCATCCTGGAAAGCGAGTGTAGTGCTGTTTGACCACCTTGCCAATACCCACCTCTGGTGCGAACAGAGGAGGACAAACCCATCCCTGACCTGGTGACTCAGGCCTGCTGTCACAGCGGCAGTGGAGTCCCCTCATGTTCCCTCCCAACCTGACCCAGCAGAGGACACTGCTGTGTGCCCAGCGGGCTGGCTAAGAGAGAGCAGAGCTGAGGATGTCAGCCTTGGCTCTGTTTCACCTTAGAAATAGCTTTGAAGCAGGATTGCAAAACCCCCTATTATGGTGCAAGATGTGGTAATGATTAAAGAAACTGAAAGTTCAAGCATTTCTCACTGGACTGGATTTAGCTACTTCAAACCTTGTCTTTTCTCCAATCTTCTGGCCTATCCTATCTAATAAACAGGGACTATGCAAATTGACCGTCACACCATCACAAAGATGGTGGCACCCATAGCCACAAGATGGCAGTGCCCAGTCCCCTCAGCCCCGCTGGAGTCCCCCAGTTCTTTCAGTCCAGCCGGGGGGTGGGGGGGCAGCATGCACATGGTGAAGCCGGACCCGCCCTCAGTCCCTCAGCCACCCAGGGCCGTCCCGAGGCTCAGGCAAGCCTTGGATGTTGGCTGCCCAGCCACCTAGGGTCAGCCCAAGGCACAAGCAAGCCTCAGATGGTGGCTACCCAGCCACCCAGGGCCACCCGAGGCTCAGGTAACCAGGGCCGGCAGAGGCTTGTGCTGTTGGCAGTGGTGGCAGCAGAGGTGTGATGGGGGCGTCGCCATCCCCTGATCGCCGGGTTGCCTGGTTGCCTCCTGCCCCTGAGGGCTCCCGGGGACAGGCCAGGCTGAGGGACCCCCCTCCAGTGCATGAATTTTCATGCACAGGGCCTCTAGTAGGAGATATTTAGCATTACTGTTCTCCCATTATATTTCTGAGAGCCCAATTTTAGCATCAGAGTCACAGTGACTTGAGATGCTACTACTAATACTACCAGTACTGTGTTACTACCACTAGTACAATAATTATGGTAACTGCCATTTATTGAGCACTTACTATGTGTTAGTCACTGGGCTGGGGTATTGTTTTGTCCCCTTGTGTGTCTCCTTATCACATATTCTATCAAAGAGGCGTTTTTATGTATCCTATTTTATAGATGCAGAAACGTGCTTAGAGAAATGAAATGACATCTCCAAGCCCAACTAGACACGATGGATTAGGGCTTAGATCCAGTCTCACTGCAGAGAATGTGCTTTTACTCTCCAGAGTTTAAGAAAGCAAAAGGTGCTTTTGGCAGAACACAGTCTGAGCAAACCCAGACTGATGACAAACAGCCTTTCTTTAGGGAAGGCATGCATCGTGGTGTAATGGGAGGAGTCTGGACCAGAAGGAGGCCCAGAGCCAGCGCTTATCAACTGGGAGAACTTGGGCAAGTCATTTACTGTTCTATTTCCCACCTGAAAAATAGAACAGGAATTCCAACTCCTGTTCAGCTGACATCACAGGGTAATTATGAGACTCAAAAGAGAGTTTACATGACAATGCTTTCTTAACCTTAAAGTCCTACATAAATAAGAAGAATGTGAGGAAAAGACTCTTCTGAGTAACCACTTCCAATGTCATGTAAATATCACTCTCAGGAAATTGTCTCCTGCCCCAGAGACATTGAAGAGGTGTATTACTTTCCTTCTTAGAGAAAGGTTTGATAGCTCAGTTAAGGTTTTGTCATTTTCTGAGGCCACTGTATTTGCATATGATTTGCATGCGTTTGCATAATGAATTCAAAAGACTCACTGCAAGTCTATAAGAGTAAAAGAAAAATAAATGAATACGAGTAACCTTCTGCCACAGCATCCAAATCAAATATTCAGGGCATAATACCCTGAAATAGGAAATAGATTAAAATTTAAACTATTGCAAACAGATAGGAAGATAGGTTTTAGAGTTCGGAGGCAAGAATGAAACCTTATTTGGTCCCACGTTGTAAAGAATCACATACTCTTAAAGGTCACCCCATCCTAATGATTTTCATGCCTGAATTATCTCCTCCATACTCCTCACTCCACGCCTTTAAGTGGCCAAAAACACACACACTACATTACCTTCCAGTCTTTTCTGAAGTGCCTCAGGTGACAGAAAGCTTACTCTTCCCCCAACAAATTGTTTTGGCAAATCTTGAATGTTTAAATAGTTTTATCTTATTCTGAACTGCTAGTCTTTCTAACTTCTCCAGGAGCTTTCCTGTTTCCTCAGACCAACAGAACAAGGTCAAGCCATTTTCTACTCGCTAGTCCTCCATGTATTTGAAACTAGTTACTATGTCCCTGAATCATCCCCTTTCTGGGTTAAAAAGCTCTAGTTTCTTCACATGTGTTGTGAGTTCATGCATTATGGTCCCTAGCAGTCTGTTTATCTGAATATTTTCTAAATCTCTCATGAAAAGCTGACTTGAATTCTGGTCCTGGCTTTGCCATTAACCAGTCATGTGTGCTTGGGAAGGTTTCTCTGGTATTCCTTTGCTTATCTATAAAATTAGAGGCCCGGTGCATGAAATTTGTGCACTTTGGGGGTGCCCTCAGCCCGGCCTGCACCCTCTCGCAGTCCGGGAGCCCTTAGGAGATGTCCAACTGATGGCTTAGGCCTGGGAAGCAGGCCCAAGCCGGCAGCCAGACATCCTTAGTGCTGCCGCAGAGGCGGTAGAGGCTCCCACCACTGCCGCTGCGCTCGCCAGCTGTGAGCCTGGCTTCTGACTGCATGGCACTCCCCCTGTGGGAGCACACTGACCACCAGGGGGCAGCTCGTGTGCTGAGCATCTGCCCCCTGGTGGTCAGTGTGCACCATAGCAACTGGTCGTTCTGCCGTTCGGTCGATTTGCATATTAGTCTTTTATTATATAGGATGATGACATTGGACTAGCTCCATGGTCGGCAAACTGCGGCTCACGAGCCACATGCAGCTCTTTGGCCCCTTGAGTGTGGCTCTTCCACAAAATACACATGCGGGTGTGCACATACAGTGCGATTGAAACTTTGTGGCCCATGCACAGAAATCGGTTTTCGGCCTGGGCAAGTCTATTTTGAAGAAGTACTGTTGATATTTGGCTCTGTTGACTAATGAGTTTGGAGACCACTTGACTAGCTTACCTAAAGGCACCTCTTCATTGAAAAACCCATTACTCTAGTTCAGAACAATGATTTCCATTTTACTGATGTAACAGTCATTGACTTGAGCCAGTAAAATGGAGTTACATTAGCTTTTTGCTGACAATTGCTCTTTCTTTCCTACTCTGGATGGTCTTACCTCTTCTTGGCAAGCAAAAATAGAGAGGTTTGGCTGGAGCAAAGGGCATCATGATTGTTAACAATCCTGATTTAGTCACAGTGCCTTTAAGGGATGGCACTGCCCACACCCATTCTAAAAACAGTTATTGCAGAGATAAGTAGAGGGAAAGAGAAAGTGAGGCAAGGCACCAGAATCTCACTTATTTCTACTGACCAGTAACCATGCCAGTGGAGGAAAAAAGATTTGAGGACCCAAGACATTTTCATAAAATTTAAGACTCATATATTACATTAGAGGCCCAATGCATTAATTTGTGCATGGGTGGGGTCCCTCGGGATGGCCTACAGGGATTGGGCCCCAGCTCGCGCCCCCAGCCTCGCAGCCCTGCAACCCTCCCCCCCCCGATACCCTGCCTTGGCCTGGTGCCACCCCCTCACCTGCTCCACCATTCCACCTGCAGGGCAATCTATCGGGGCCGGGCTCCTGCATGGCTCCCTCAGTGCCTGGGAGCCTGTGGTTGCCCCACCCCCCACTGCTGCCACTGGTCACCATCTGCGGGGTGATCAGTGAGGTGATTGGGACCCTGCTCACACCTGCCTTGACCTGGCACTGCCCGCTCACCTGCTCCACCATCCCGCCATGGTCCCACTCTCGTCGGGGCCCATCGGGGCCAGCAGTGCCTCCACTGCCGCCCACTGCTAGAGCCATGTTGTCGACGCCCACCATGTTCCACACCACCCCCTGGTGGTCAGTGCACGTCATAGCGAGCGGTCAAACTCCTGGCCAAACAACTGCCCGAGGGGACAATTTGCATATTAGGCTTTTATTACATAGGATACTTATACACATTCCACACCATTCTTTTTTGTTGCTGTTCTGCCTTTTAATCCACCAGGTTTCCATGCAGCTCATCCCTTGGGGCAGCTGCCACCCATGAGTGACTCCCTACAACTGCCCCCTTTCGGGTCTGGGAGGCCTGTGCACTCACTTCCCTGTGTTTCTGGGTCATTGTGATCTGGGAGGGAGGTGGGGACCTGGGAGAGCTTGTTTGTTCTTCCAGCCATTTCTTCACAATAACCTATGTCCTTTATTTCAAGGGTGAGCAAAACAAAATATGCTATTAGGATCTAATGTTAGCAAAGAACTAGGTGTTTAATGTTCATTACAGCTGATGAGCACCTGTTGGCGTTAAGCTGTTCTATCTTTTTCCCCTTCTGTACGTGTGGTTTTTGTTCTGCTTTTTGGTCATGCTTGCTTCCCCCTCCACCCCAGTTGGGTTACATCTACTTGCATCTACATGTCTACTTTAACTTGAATGTTCTAATGCACTTTATTGCTAATTTTACTCCTGATTATTACTTCTCCACATTTGTTTGTTGATTTTACCCAATTATTGTGACACAAGATTCAGAGCCATAAAGGCCGAAAGCAAAGCCCTCCCAAGGTGGTCCTGCCCCCTCTCTGAGGGGTTCCCCCGCTGTGCTGCCTCCTGGGTACCTGGGGACAGAGCCCTCAGGCCTCCCACACTGCTACACTGCTGCCTCTGGGGTTGGTGGTTCTTGTGAAGTTACCAGGCTGGACGAGCAAGCGATGCTGTGCCCCATTCCCACTGGGGAGGGGACCTGGCTTTTCTCACATCCTGCGTGAGTCCAGGCTCAGTTTTATGGATGGCTTCACATCGTCACTCTTGATCCTGCCGCTCCAACACTGGCTACTTCTCTGCCCTGTTGTTGATGGCACCACCATCAACAAAGCAGGTGCAATGTCTTCATATGACATAGCCAGCTCCCTCCACCACAAAAGTCACTGTCACATCTCAGAGCCCAAGCCTTCTGGGCTGCTGTCTGCATTTCCTGCCCCAGGATTCATCTCTTCCCCCGATGACTGAACTGCCTGATTTTTCCCAAATCTAGGTTTCACTATTATCTGTGGTCATCTGGGTTACATATATATATATATATATATATATATATATATATATATATATATATATATATGTGAGTATATAAGTATATATATTAGTATGAGTAAAGAACTCTTGCAACTCAATAAAAAGAAATAGACACTCAAAAGAATATGAGTGTCCCACACTCAGGCTCCTGTTGCCCCCACCCCTCTCTTAGTATATAGATATTAGTATATATATTAGTATATAGATATTAGTATATATATATATTAGGATATATATATATATATATATATATATATATATATATATATATATATATATATATATATATATATATATATCCTAGAGGCCCGGTGCGTGAAATTAGTGCACAGGTAGAGTCCCCTAGGCCTGGCTGGTGGTCAGGGCCAATCAAGGCCTGCTGGCTGCCTGCTGGGGCCTTCTTGAGTCTGCACAGCCCCCTGGTGGTCAGCGCACATCATGGCAAGTGATCGAACTCCCCGGTCTCCCGGTCTCCTGGTCGAACTCACGAGGGGACACTTTGCATATTAACCATATATATATGTATGTGTATATATATATATATATACACATACATATATATATGGTTCTTGAAATAAATGTAATTTGTTAGAATATTTGTCAAGCTTTAATTTCTACATATTTGTCAAGCTTTAATTTCTACTTAACCATTAGATCAGTGCCATTTACTAACTTCTCTTTCAAATGTTGTATTTCTATGTTAAAGGCACCCCTGGGGTTTTTTCTCCCAAGCTTTAAATGAATGTGATGTTAACAGGCAGTGGGATGTGGGAACTAGAGAACAGGGCTGGGGATTGAGATTCCCAAATAAACTCTCAACTCGGAAATAAAGTCATCCTAACAGCAATACATTAACATCAGAAATTTTAAAGCTAAAAATAAGATTCAAAATAATCTAATCCAACTCTGCCATTATTTTATTTCTTAAAGAATGTAAAAGAACAACCATCTAACATTCCCTAGAGTTGAGATCGCTCATATTATTATCAAGCCGTTTACTTTTAGGCCCTCTGGGACCTTTTTCACATCCTGTTTCCTGCCCGGCTTTTTTCAGTGAGCACTGCATAGAGTAAATCTTGCAGCTCTTTGCAGTGAAGCGGGGAGGGAAGGATTTTCTGAACTAGCCAAGCGTAGGCGGCACCTTCTGTAAATGGCAACGTGACATCCTGTCCTCACCCAGGTGAACCCCAGACGCCCCGTGGAAGGACAGGACAGATCGGTGGGTTGGATGGTGGTGGTGTGAGGGGAGCCTATCCATTCCTCTGCTCCATGCGGGGCATTGACTTCCTGTGTGAGTGGGATTAGCAGCACACAGTCGAGCAACAGCCTCTACTGGTGTCCAACTTCAGACACAGCTTCTACCGATGTTAGACAAGTCGTTAGCCTCTCAGCATCTTAACTTCCATAAATGAGATGTACTGTCTGCCCTGAGCCCTTGTGGAACAAGGGTAACCCACAAAGAACTATGGAGGAAGATTCATTATTTCTAATTTAAAGCGTGTGCCAGTGGCCAGGCTGGTCCCTTGTCCTCGGTCAGGTTTGTATTTTTTTAAAATATTTTTTTATTTACTTCAGGGAGGAAGGGAGAGGGAGAGAGAGATAGAAACATCAATGATGAGAAAGAATCATTGATCAGCTGACTCCTGCACACCCCACACTGGGGATTGAGCCCGAAACCTGGGCATGTGCCCTGACCGGGAATCAAACCATGAGCTCCTGGTTCATGAGTCAACGCTCAACCACTGAGCAACACTGGCCAGGCAGGTTTGTAATTTTAATGAGCAGCTCCTCGGAAGACAAAGTAAAGCTCAGGACAAAAATAAGCGGACTCCTAAGGAACAGTGGCAGGGAACCCTCACCAAGTGCCATGCACCCATGTGAGCACCTGACATGCATTATCTCGTATAACCCTCAGAACAGCTTGTTGAGGTAGGTCCTATTCTTACCCCAAATCTAGAGGTGAATAAACTGAGCTCAGAGTGGTTCAGGAACAAGCACAAGGTCACATTTCACAAAGTGGAAGGTGTAGGACGCCTAGCTGGATTTTCTGATCCCAGAGTCTTACCCCCACCACACTGCCTCTCCAGAAACTCCCTGGCTTGTAGTGGGAAGAATCGCAGAGCCCTCCATGTAGGGCAGGCTTTGCATGGCGAGAGTGCCCCGGGCACGCAGGTTTCCAGTTTGCTATCCTCTGCAGGGATCCTTCCTGGCACTTATTTGACAACCACATTTTCATAGGATGAAGAGATGTCAGCCTTAGAAATGTAGTCAGCTGGACCGAAAGCAATCAAGATGCCATCTGGACAAACTCTGACTTCCTGCCCAGAAGATAAAGACATCTGGACTTAGGAAATGCCAAGGACATGCTGTCTTGGTCCCTGGGCCTGTGGGCTGCTCCTCGCTTCACTCAGACACATTTTCTTAATTGTGCAGCATCGACTGCTCGGAGTGACTGCGGGGGCCGCTGAGTGCCTATTCGGCTGGCCACTAAGTGCTTCCCTGCTCATGACCAGTGACCACTGTGAGCCGCAGGGACTCTCCAGTGCTAAGGAGATGGACTGACTGCAAAGGCCACTGGAAATGGTCCTCTTTAATGACGGAGCAGGAGGTGGCCGTCCCAGGCCCAATTTATTGCTGTAATTAGGACACATCATGACTGCTGATCGTTAAGTAGGGATGAGAGGAAATATTTGTACATGCAAAGAAGCTAATTAAGGTGGCTCACCAGGTTTGCATAGCCTATCCGTGTTTACTGCTGCTCCTTCCTCCTGTGTGGGAGGCTCTCCAGCCACGTGAACTCTTGAGCCCTCAGCCTGTGTGTGGGCGCCCTGGCCGGAGAACCAAAGAGCTTGGAGAAGAGCTGAGGGACTAGAAGTTTAGGGTTAAAAGACCCTGCACAGAGGGCTTTTATTGTGGCCACATCTGAATGTGTTTTCTGCACCCAGTCCTAGAGAAGGCTTGACTATCACACACCAACTTCTATTTTAAAGCAGATCTCGGGTCCCTCCAACAAATGGCCAAAGCCACTGAATTTGGCAGGGTTGGAACCAAACTCTTTTCCCCTTGACCCCCCCGCCCCAGAAAGAGGCACTATCTGCCCCAAGTAGACTCCTGAAATCCCAATCCCCATAAATGGCACTAATGAAACCTGATCCAAATACTCCTCTCAGCTCCTGCATAGTTGGAATAGACGGAAGGTGTTTGGTTTGGGGAAAGATTTGCTAGTCTGGGGCAATTTACATTTGAGAATCTTTTTATTTCAAAATCATGAAAAATATTGCATGTACAAGTGTTTTCCAAGTTACTATTATTTCTGACTTAAAAACCAAACCAAACCAATCTCAATAGTGGGACTTTATCCATTTAGGCAGAGCTGGACGGAGAGTGGCCAGACCTTGCCATCCCTCTGGCTCTGTGCTTAGGAAAAGGCCTCTTGATTCTTCTCCTTTGCCTCTCTCATAGTTCGCACTTCTTTTCTTGCCTGTCTTCCGTTTCACTTCCTTTTCTGAAAATCTTTTTCCTGTAAGGCCTGTTGTGTTAGCATGTGGTTCTTGCTTCAGTTGTGTCTCTAATTTCCTTCCATTGGATTTGTATAATCTTTTTTATTTTTGAACCTCACTTTTAGACATGGCTTTTCATCATCTCATCAACCCATTTGTCCTTTACTCATCTGAACATTTTTCTGTGGGAACATCATGTTTCTTGGTCTCGGGAAGGCCCAGGGAGGGCCCATTTGTTTTCTCTTCTTAGAACTTTTGTTTTATAGGCTCCCAGTCTTCTGAGGTTGCCCAGATGGATGATCAGGCCAGCAGCCGAAGTTGGAGAGGAAAGACGCCTCAGATCTCAGCTCAGAGTCTCCTCCACCTCCAGGCCTGGAACACAGTGGTCCTCCGAGCCTGACCCACGGGATGTGCCTGGTTGGAGGTAAGTCAGGGAATGGTGAGCCCGAGACCCCTGGGACACAGCCCTGACATTGACCAACACAATAGGCAGTTCACCTCTAAGATGGTAGAAATCTAATTCTTGGCATTTTTGTTTGTAAATGAGATGCAAGTATATGGAATATGTAGGGAAAAAAATAGGAGGCAAATAACAATATGTCTTGGGGTCCTCAAAAAGGAGAGAAAATTCATTTGTATTGCTGAATAAACATCTACTGTAATAAAGCTAGCCATAAGTAGACGTTAAGGTAAGAGCAAAAGTCTTAACACAGAAGTTCCCACAGTGGTCACGTATGGGAAAACTGTATGATTGTAGCTTCAACTCTAGCATAGTCTTCCTCTTTGAAACATAATTTGTTCCTGTTGTAGTCTGCTATTAACAAACAAACAAAAAAAGAAGAAGAAAAAAGAGGAAATTCTAAGACTTCATTGTCTAAATACAGTTTAATTTGCTTTAAACAAATGTACATAGAAATTGAAATTTGTAGAACTGATAAAATACAATGCTCTATTTTATCAAAGGACTCTTTATTGATGACTACATAGCATTGTAGGATTCCTTGAAACTGTAACCAAATCTACTGCAGTTTTTGATGACACGATTTTTCAAAATTTACACGTGTAATCTGCTGCGCTAAGTGAGGATGACTTGTAGCTTTGAAATGTGCACATCAATATTCAAGAGCCAATAAGAAACCAAACAGATGACAAAAAGTGTTTGCTTCGTGGGAGTCAGTAGTGTCAAAAGCAGACTTTGAGCTGGCTGTCCCAGTGTCCTGGCTGTGGCTTTCTGCGGCAAAGGACCTCCCTCCCCCCGCAACAACCTGGATGGGGCAATGCAGCTTTATAGTGTCTAGAGAGGTGGCCTGTGTGTCCAAATGGGGTGCTACTCTGGGAATGACTGAACTACTACCACTATTGAGACTTGCGGCAGGTTATGGCACACGCTAACTCTGGGCTTCAGGCTGTTTTTCTGCAGGAAATAGAGTGGGCAGCTGGACACCATGGCAGGAGATGGCCCACCCCCATCTAGGAAAACAGCCCGACCACAGGTCACAGTTCCAGAGCAGATGCACCTTTTGTTGAGGTGTTACTTTTTTCTTTATAGTTTAATTGCAAAATTGGGATTGGGAGTCTTTTAACAAAATGACTTAGAATGACAACCATTTACCATTTTCATAAGAAAGTTGGGAAAAAATAGTTACCATTTTTTTCTCTTGAGAAAATAATCATAATACCTCGCACACAGTGCTTACTATGGCCAGGTACTGTTCTAAGTACTTTTTACAAATACTAACTCACTTAATCTTTATGAGTAGTCATTTCTGGGTAAAGAAACAGAAATAAGCTAAACACTTTGCTCAAGGTCCTTCAGCTGTGTGGCTGAGACAGGCTGAGCCTGAGAGTCAGGCACCAGAGATAAAACAGAGGTGACAGGGAAGAAGGGAAAAGGCCAGCACAATGACTAGTTTGGCCAATGCTTTGAAGAAACCTTTGAACCCTGTTCTCCATCCCCACCCCTCTCTGAATCTGACCCCAGGACAGGGTCTGAACTGGGGCCAGCACCTGAGAGAGAGAGAGAGAGGTCTGGCTTGAGAAGCAAGGCATCGGTTGCATATGGAGAAGGCTCTGGGTGAAATGCCAGAGACCTGCCAAGCCACACTATCTTCCTAGGGCTTGGATCCACTTTCCCGTTAGGCTAGTAATGAAAAATGCCCGTTTGGTCAGGGTCTCATGGTCAAGAACAGAACAATGTTTGGAGAATGCCAGCCCACTGCTCTGTGGCCTCCAGGCCAGCCTCATTCCCTAGTTTTGTTTTGTTTTTTTTTGGTCCCACACGCAGTCTCCTGTTATCTCATTAAAAGTCCCATTGCCTAGACTAGCTGTTCTCTGTGCTGGTCATGGTGACACAGGAAATGGCAGGGAAGCCAGGAAGTTTGTGTTTGGGACACTTAAATGGTACCAGTTTAGTTCCTAATAATATCCAGCTACTGGCAGTTATTTTGCAAATGTTAGCCCTGCCACCTAGTGACCACTTTCTGAATGTCACATGCAGATGACCATGTGGAAAATTCTGGGTTGACTTCAGTGTTGCCTGTTGCTGGCAGCTCTGAGACTTTCCCTGCTCAGCTGCTGTGATGTCACTGCCTTTTCAGCATTAGCCAGGCCCATAGAATTATAGCTGAGCTGTTTTTTCCCCACAATAGTAAGGTGCTCGGAGTCCAATGAACATGTCTCAAGAACATCCTATGTGCCAAGTACTATGATGGGAGGAGATTTTTGTCCCCTCAAGGGTAAGAGTCCCGCTACCCCTTTGCACTTGATTCTAGTATAGCTCCTGAACCTTCTGTGTACTTGTGTGATGCCCTGCTCCATTGAATTGTGAGATCTGTGAGAACAAGTTTTGCTTATGTTTTATCGCCACAGCCTCTTTATTGTCTGTCTGACAAATGTCGGTTGAAAGGATGGATGGTATAGCTATAAATTCACAGCCCTTTCCAGAACTCTTGCCATATTTCTCCAGGTGGGGCATCTTCCCTTCTCTACTCTCAGCATTCACTGTCATCTTCTCTTCCTTTTCTTTAGCTCTCAGTCTCCCCTTCATTCGACTATATGCTCAGAACATGCTTAGCTCGTGACCTTGTCTTGAATTTTGGAAATACAAAGGCACAGTTGGGAACTCCCTAACTTACACCCATCAAACTTCCAAACCTACTTCCCTTTGCCTACACCTGATCTCCCTTGGACCCAATGCCATGCCTTCCAGATGTGCTCTGCATCCCCCAGACCACTCAATGGAACCCCCTGGGAAGCTTTAACAAGGATTGATGTCTGGGCCCCACCTCAGCAAATCTGACGTCATTGATCTTGGGTGCAGGCTGGGCATGGAGATTTTACAATTATCCCTGCGGATCTGAAACTACAGCCTGGATTGAGATCTGCTCTTCACGGCTCTCCTTTCAGCTTTCTCAGGCTTCAGCAGGCAATCCCACCCTCAGCCGCATTTCCAATTGTTTCCACTCTATTGGGTCATTTCCAAGTTATGCACAATGCCCTCACCTCTCCTGCCTGAAATGGGAACTAAAAAGCCTCCCTCAGTCCAGTATCTCCCACAACTCTCTGCTCTTTATGTGTTTTCTAAGCCAAACAAACTCCAAGAATAAGTTGCCTGCACAGGCTGTCTCTGCTTCCTCATTAACCCTTTCCTCTGAAATCTGCTCCAGGCCGGGTCCTGGCCGCCCTGTCATTCCAAAACACTCACCTCCCCTGTCCTTCAGGAACCTGCGCTCCCCTGCTCTTTCTCAGGTGACCTTTCTGCCTGTCCTCTCAGTGTTGAGAGTTGACCTTTCTGCTTGACCTCTCAGTGTTGAGAGTTGACCTTTTTGCCTGACCTCTCAGTGTTGAGAGTTCCTCAGGACGCGTGCTTGGCCATCTTTCCTTCTCACTACACTTCTCACGCTTTCCAGTCTCTGGGACCCGAGGACTCAATGCCTGCAGAGACCATTTTGCCAGTCCCACATCTGCACATCTGGACCCCTGTTTTGCCTGCCTCGCTATGAGGTGTGTGACAGGCATCTGATTTCATGTCCAAACTGAATCTTGATGCCCCCACCCCCGCCAATCCCTCACCTTAGCTGCTCCTCTTGCAGTGGTTCCCAATGCCTCAGTTTCCTGTGGCTTCTGCAACAAATGACAGCAACAGGTTGGCTTAAAACAGCACATGTTTATGCTTTCACAATCCTGGAGGCCAGAAATCGAAAACCAGTTCCACCAGACTGAAATCAAGGTTCAGCAGGACCACACTTCCTCTGGAGTCTTCTGGGTGAATCTGTTTCTTGACTCTCAGTTTTTAGTGGCTGTCAGCATTCCTGGGGGTAGCAGTGAGGGTTTTCCAGAGACAAAAAACCAAGTGTATGTGTAGTTCTATTATAAGGAACTGGCTTGTGCAACTATGGAGAGTAAGAAGTCACAAGATCTGCAATTGGCAAGCTAGAGACTCAGAGGGCCGAGGGTGTAAATGCCAGTCTGAGGGCAGGAGAAGATGGTCTAGTTCCAGCAGCCAAGCAGGAGGGCTTCCCTCTCACTCAGCCTTTCTATTCAGGTGCTCAGTTGATTGGATGAGGCCCACATCAGGAAGGGCAATCTGCTTTACTCAGTTTACCAATCCAGATGTAAATCTCACCCACAGCACCCTCACAGACACACCCAGCATGGTGTCTGGGCACCCCATGGCCCAGTCCAGCTGACACATAAAATCAACCATCACATTGGCTGTGCTGAATGACTCCAATCTTTAAATCTCTCTCTGTTCTATTTTACACTGACTTGTTGTTGTTGTTTTGTGTGTGTGTGTGTGTGTGTAACTTTTAACCTCTCTCTGCTTCTCTCTTATAATACACTAGAGGCCCGGTGCACAAAATTCATGCACTGGGGGAGGAGGATGTCCCTCAGCCTAGCCTGCACCCTCTCCAATCTGGGACCCCTCGGGGGATGTCCAACTGCCCATTTAGGCTTGATCCCTCTCACAATCGGGATGGCTGGCTCCCAACTGTTCACCTGCCTGCCTGCCTGATTGCCCCTAACCGCTTCTGCCTGCCAGCCTGATCACCCCCTAATCACTCCTCTGCCAGCCTGATCGATGCCTAACTGCTCCCCTTCCAGCCTAATCGCTCCCAACTGCCCTCCCCTGCTGGCCCAGTCACCCCCAATTGCCCTCCCCTGCCAGCCCAGTCACCCCTAACTGCCCTCCCCTGCCAGCCATCTTGTGTCCACATGGTGGTGACCATCTTTGACCACATCGGGGTGGCCATCCTGTGTGTTGGAATGATGGTCAATTTGCATATCACCTCTTTATTATATAGAATGTATTTAGGGCCCACCCAGATAATCTCTGGATCTTTAAATTAATCACACCTGCAAATACGTCTTTTCCAGGTAAGGCAGCATTTACAGATGCCACCTATTAGGACATAAGATACCTTTTGGGGGGCCATTATTCATCCTACTAATTCATACAAAGGACACTTTAATCTATCCAGTTGCTTAAACCAAAATTTGAGACTCACCTTTGTCATAAAATTCTCCCCAACCATATCTAATCCATTAATGATTTCTATATTTTCTATCTCCTAAATAATGGTGAATCTGCTCAGCTCTTTCCATCTCCTCTGTCATCAACCCCACCCAAAACACAATGTCTTTCCTAGACTATTTACTAGTACACTTATGTCAGCGATAATTATTTCCCTACTTGTGCAGTTATTTGTGAAGTATCTATCTCCAGTCATTAAACTGTAAGCTCCATGAAGCAGGGCCACTTATGTTTTGTTCACCATTATATTTTAGACCCCAGCATAGTGCTTGGTATCTTGTAGGTGCTCAATAAACACTGACCATATGTATGAATGAATGGATGGCACATTTCCTGCCATTTGCTCATTTAAACTATTTGTATTGATAACTGCCTATAGGCCAGGCATTCTAGTAGGCTCAAAGAATCCACCAATGAACAAATTACATACAACTCCTTGCTCTCATGAAACTTTGCATTTTAGTGTGGGGAAAGACAGGGAGCATAATATATGATAAGTGCATTCCATATATGTATATGTGCTAACATGTACCAATAGAAAGTGATACATGAGCCCTAACCGGTTTGGCTCAGTAGATAGAGCGTCAGCCTGCGGACTCAAGGGTCCCAGGTTTGATTCTGGTCAAGGGCATGTACCTTGGTTGCGGGTACATCCCCAGTAGGGGGTGTTCAGGAGGCAGCTGATCGATGTTTCTCTCTCATTGATGTTTCTAACTCTCTATCCCTCTCCCTTCCTCTCTGTAAAAAAAAAAAAAATCAATAAAATATATTTAAAAAAAAAGAAAGTGATACATGACATGGAAAAGAACAGAGCAGTCCCAAGGGAATTTGTTTGCACTTGTGGATTTGGATGGGGTGGAGCTTTCTGAAATGGGGGCATTTGAGAGAAGGCCTGAAGGAGCTGAGCGGGGTGAACCATGACTGTATCTGGGGAAAGAGCTTCCAGGCCGAGGACACTGCATTTGAGGAGGTCCTGGGGCAGGAGAGGACCCGGGCAGTTCATGGGGGAGGAGGAGGCCAGCGTGGCTGGAGTGAGTGAGGGCCGAGAGGATCCTGTGTAAGAGCCTGTAAGACAAGGAACGACCTTGGCTTTTCCTCCGAGTGAGATGGGGATCCTTCGGGGCAGGGGCGGGGGGGGTTCTGGCAGAGAACAGACACTGTCTGACTTATACTTTATAAGTGTCCCTTGGCTGCTCTTTGGATTGTAGTGGAGCAAGCCGGGAACAAGAACCTCTGGGAAGTTATTTCAGTAATCAAGGCAGGAGGGGGTGGTGGCTTGGACCAGGTGGTGAGAAATAGGCAGAATTTGGATATATTTTGAAGATAGGGTCCTGATAGATTGGATGTTGGCGGAAAGAGAGAGGGAAGGACAGCTATCAAGAGTGATGCCAAGGTTTTTGGCTTGAGCAACTGGAAGCCAGACTAAACTCAGAGTTTTGTCTGGAACGTCTACCCCAAACATCTTAATTCCCTAAAGTCACTGGAACGGCTCAACAGCCCTGAACTTTGCAGACAGCTGCACATAGTTGTCATCCATCCTTCCCTGGAGAGTGTCTGACCCTTTCCTAAGCCTATGCCCCACTCCCCGCTCACATCTGTGCATGGGGACTGGGTCAGGTCGCCTTCAGCACAATGCTCGGCCCACGGCCCACATTCCACCCGTGACTCCCAGCCACAGGGCATCCCTGGCCTTCGTCTCTAGGTCTGAGCCAGGACACCTGTGCAGAGTGCCCTTCCCGCAGGCGGCGTTGCGCTCACACCCAGGGCTCTGGGAGGTCTGGGCCAGAACAAGTGTCTCCTGCTCTGGTCCAGAGTGGTTGAAGTTATTCAGTAGCCCCCGGTCTCCGCCGGCCCAGGTGCCTGGCCCCGTGCCGCTGGAGGTAATGTGCCGTTGACTCGCTTCCCCCTGGAGTTTTAATATCCTCGCTGACAGGGCCTCGGGGCGGGTCTGTGCCTCAGGATCCATGGACGGCCATTCGGTTAAGAAGCTGCAGCTGTTAGGAAAGAGGCTCGTTTTCCCTCCAAGTGCATTATGCGGGAGGTATCGGGTGCTGCAGGGCTTTGGGAAATGTTTGGATCGCCAGTGGCAGGAACAGTTGTCTGGGACAGGCCCTGTTTTGACCCAGGCCCTCACCCACCTAAGCCTCTTTGCGAGGTACACACGAGGTCAAACAGCTCAAGTTCCTTCCCCCAGCGAGGCTGGGGGCGCCAATGTTTCCCCCAGTGCTCAGTGGCCAGGTGGGCCCTGCATGTGAGCACAGATGTCTGTGAGCCCCAAGCCCATGTGTACGCGCAAAGAAAAGTCTCTAGGGCAGCGGTTCTCAACCTGTGGGTCGCGACACCTTTGGGGGTCGAATGACCCTTTCACAGGGGTTGCCTAAGACCATCGGAAAACACATATATAATTACATATTGTTTTTGTGATTAATCACTATGCTTTAATTATGTTCAGTTTGTAACAATGAAAATACATCCTGCATAGCAGATATTTACATTATGATTCATAACAGTAGCAAAATTACAGTTATGAAGTAGCAACGAAAATAAATTTATGGTTGGGGGTCACCACAACATGAGGAACTGTATTAAAGGGTCACGGCATTAGGAAGGTTGAGAACCACTGCTCTAGGGGGAATGATTTCAATAGACTCTACTATTTGTTCGGGAGCCATCAGTGTTTGTTTATTTTTTTTAGTTAAATATGTTTTTATTGATGTTTAGAGAGAGAGGACGTCAGAGGGTTAGAGAGATAGAAACATGAATGAGAGAGAAATATCATCCATCAGCAGCCTCCTGCAAGACCCCTACTGGGTGGGGATCAAGCCCGAAAACCCGGCATGTGCCCTGATGGGAATCAAACCAGTGACCTCCTGGTTCATGGGTTGATGCTCACCCACTGAGCCACACCTGCTGGGCGGCCAGTGTTTATTGAGGTCACCAGCTTCCTTCCTAAATGCAGGGGCAGGCTCTCCCAAATTCCACAGACCTCCCTCTCCCCCTCCAAAAAACGAACTCTAATCCAAAAGCTCTGAGCCTGCCCTGAGCCCCCCTCCCCCCACACTCCTCCCCCAACCTGGTTGGTATCTGGCCTGGGGCATTCTGGGTACTTGCTGTCTGGCCTGGTGCATTCTGGGTGGATGGCTGTCAGCCTGGAAAGTGAAAGGTTCTGCAGGTCAGCAAACAACCCACAGTAAGTGCCGCAGCCCCCGGTTAGGGAACTGAGAATGGTGAACGCAGAAGGAGTATCTGAGCTGGAAGCTGATGGTGAGGGGGAACCGAGACTCCAGTGTCTCCCCACAAAGCCCCCGGAACACCCAGCCTTGCCCTCGCCCCAATCAGCTTCCTAATTCTCTCCTCCTGTGAGCGCGGAGGTTCGGGACCCGAGCCAAAGGCGAGGACTTCACCTTTCCTTCCAGAAACACCCTGTGGCCAGTGCAGAGCCCAGCCAGCCTCTGCGAAGCGGGTTGGGTGCTGACTCCTCACGGCGCCGTGTAATGGGGGGATCTAGCTTTCAGTACCATGTGTCCAATCAGAGTGTGAGGAGGCATTTTTCTCCGTTTTCTGGAAGTGGCTGCAGCCAGACCCTTTATGGCACCTTTACCCGCCCATGTGTTATTTAGACCCGGTGGGATGGGAAAGGGAGGTGAAGCTTCATTTAGGGGCGCTGTGGTGGCAGTGCTTCCTGCGAATGTCACACAAGGGGTGGGGGAGTGACAGCCACGTCTGCAGGCTGTCTCTGGGCATATGGGTGGGAAGGGGCATCTTTGCGCTCTGGTCCCGCAGAACCAGCATTTCCCCGAGTGCTCCTGGGTCCTCTGGGTGTACACGCCTGGATGCTGGGAGGTCCTCTGACAGACATGTGAAGAGTTGTCTATTTAGCATTTACTATGGGCCAGGCCACCTTCCATGTGTTAACAGATTTACAAGTTACTGAATGGCATTGAAAACAAAAACCAAGTAGCACAAGAGTGTGCATTGTGTTCTTTGTTCCTATAAAAATAATTATATATATATATATATATATATTTGCAAGGGAGGAAAACTTCTGAAAAGGTACCCCCAAATGGTATAGTGATTGTATTTCAAGGGACTGAGAGAACCATGATGTGGGAGGGAGGCTTTTCATTCAGTAACTTTTATCTGTTTAACTTATTTTTAACCATGTGGGATGTGCTCCGGTTTCAATTAAAAAAACACACAGACACACAAACCCACTGCATTTATTTTTAAGGAGAATGAAAATAGTCCAAGGCAACTGTGTGCATCCGAGGCTGTGGGCTGAATCCTGGAGGAGGCCAAGTCCAAGGTAATAAAGAGGCTAGAGTACCAGGGGACAGGATGGAGGGGTGAGTCTTTGAGAGAACAAAGGAGTTCAGCATTCTGGTGACTCAGCAGTATTTGCATCTCAAATTGGAAGAACTGGAAGTAGCAGTTAAAGTCAAGCTAAAATGAGAACTGTGAGCTTGCACCTGTAACTTGTCCACTACATATATATCATTCTTTTTTTTTTTAGAAAAAAAAGATATATGTATATATATTTATTGATTTCAGAGAGAAAGGGAGAGGGAGAGAGGGATAGAAACATCAATGATGAGAGAGAATCATTGATTGGCTGTCTCCTGCATGTCCCTTACTGGGGATCGAGCCCAAAACCTGTGCATGTGCCCTGACCTGGAATCGAACCATCACCTCCTGGTTCATAGTCCGACGCTCAACCACTGAGCTATGCCAGCTGGGCCGTATATATCATTCTAATCCCAAGATCGCCTTGGCCCGAGAGACAAGCAGGCCTCACTTTCTCATGCTACCAGACTCAGCTGGGGAACACCCATGATGCGATTATTATTACTATTACTGGCCCTGCCATCTGGTCTTCAGATATGCAGATGGAAGTCACTGTGTAGGGTGATGAGGGGCCCAAGACAAATGCCTGCCACTTACAGAAACCCATTGTCTTACAGAAATAACACAGGCACCACGAGCTCTAACGAGACTCCTCTGTGATAAGTCCCGCCAGAGCAAGAGATAGAAAAGGGTTACATTAGTCAGGGAGCAGTCAGGACATTTGAAAAGGGCTTTGCTTGCCATTTAGAATTTTAATAGAGGGGAGGGAGGATATTTCATGCAGGAGGCTGGCTTAAGCAAAGAGAAAGAGATGTGTGCTCAGAAACAGGTAAGTAAGTTTGGTTGAAATGCAGGGGGTTGAGAAGGCAGTGGAAGGAGACCAGGCTGAAAGGTAGGAGGAGTCAGCCGACAGAGGGTCTTGAGGTCCAATCTGAAGCCACTTAGCTGATCTGAGGACAGGAGGGCCAGGACTGGAACCCTCCAGGACGATGCTTCTGGTGGCACAGTGGGGGTGAAGAAATGAAGGCCTGAGCCCGGGAGCGGAAGTCATCTTCCAGCTGAGAGCTCCTGAGAGTCAAGGAGGAAGAAAGAGGAGGAGGAGCCATTCCTGACAGACCTCAAAGGGCACAGAGGAGAAGTGATGATGGATTGGGTGTTGGGAGAGAGGGAGCAGTTGGTGATGTTTTGAGGCTGGTTGGTTAAGAGGAAGAGAAATGGGATAAGTGAGTTTGGTGGCAACATGCTAAGGGAGGAGATGAGTCAGCACAGGGTTGTTGGGTTTTTTTTTGGGGGGGGGCGGGGTTCTTGCACTCAAATACACAGAAGTTTGAGACTGGTGTTGAGGAGAGAAGCTGAGAGTTTGGGGGAGTGAGCTCTGTAGTGGGGATAGTTGAAGCCCAGAGATGAGATGATTTCTGTAACTAGAGATTTTTGAAAGAGAAAGAAGAAAATGATCAAGTAAGATAAGCCTAAGAAAGAGGAGACAAGACAGAACAGTGAAGAGAGGGCGGTGTCCCAGAATTTGTTAGGACAGTTCAGCACTAGAGTTTGAGATAAATATGCTCCCCCGCCCTCATGCTTGAGGAAAGTGAGTTGAGAAAGGCCATTGCTTGTGGTAGCCTTCTCGAATTTCTACCACCTGTCTGTTTGCACTTTGGATTAAGGCATGTGGGCATGGTGAAGAAATATAGGTCGTTTACTCTTACAAGTAGATTTACTTGTTGAAAAGTTTGGAGATAATGTGCAGAAGAGAAAGAAGCTGGTCAGTCAGGCTGCTAGTGAAGAGGAGTAAAGGAGACGTAGGCTCCATTCAGAGTAAAGGAGACTTAGGCTCCATTCAGTGTTGCCCAAGAGGAAGAATGTGAGTACAGAATAGGAGAGTAGAGAGGTGAGGGAGGAACTGATCAATGAAACCAAACTTATATGTGGAAGCTAAGGAAGAAAGACATATGGAGGGGAAGGGAACCTCTCTGCTTTTGAAACAGGGGAGAGAAGCAACAGACAGAAGGAGTAAGTGGGTGGACCAACTTTGCGATGGAGAGGAGGGAATGTGCCGGAAAAACTGGGATTGGTCTTGTGTGGGGACATGCTAATAAAATGGGGCTAAGGTCACGGCGAGGCCTGGACATGTGGGTGGGATTCTGGGGCAAGGCAATAGTTGGCAGACTTCAAGTGGCTATTCTTTAAGGGTCTATTAATGGTCATTTTGTGATGACCAGGAGAAGCCGACTTTCTCTTTAAAGAATTGCACACCTATATTTCTATTTAAAAATTACAGTTTATTACAGGCACTGATTATAGCATAACATTCGGCCTTCAGTAAAATTGTCTTCCACCTCACATGTTTTCTGTAGTGATAAGTAACTCCTGTTTGCAAAGTGTAGGGAACACTACATGAACAGTAGTAAAGTTTTGTTCAAAAGGTATTTAAACATTTTTATTTCTGACTTTTATGATAACAAAACATTTCCCATTTTTCTTTAGTTCTCTCTCAAAATATTTTTTCCCCCTGAACTAGTCAATTTCATAGAAATCTTAGGTGAGGGCTTCCAATTGAGATACTGTGGATCGCTTGTTACTGATAAATAATATTACATTCTGCGGTATTATGCATTTTGTTGGCCCCTCGGGCCTGACCTTGGCTGTTCTGTCAGCTGATGTTCAACTCTGTGACCGCCTTCGGGCCATGCAGTCTGCTGGATGCACCACAGGCAGAAGGCAGTGCCACGCAGGGTGCTTTTAAAGACACACATTGGGAGCCAGGAGTGGATTACCCGTGTCCAGTTATGCGAAGTTTCATATGCAAAGCTGACTCCCTGGCAACATATTGCACGTGTCTTCTCCTGTTGGCGCACTGTATCATCCTGAAAATGGGTACCTGTGCCAGTGCTTGGATGGCCATGACTGTGTGTGGACTGGCGAGATTTCAGGCTGTCCTGTGGGATGAGTTTGCAGTTGGTATTAGAGCGAATGTGAAAATAGATCTGCTTAAGGCAAACAGAAGGAGCACTAAGTCTCAGAGAGGGACATGCGGGTTTGTGGCAGGTGGACAAAGGAAGAGACCAGAATGATTTTCTCAAAAGGCTACCAAGGCGAGCATGGGAATGACAGATCCCGAGAGCTCACGGTGGGCAAGCGGGGCCAGACCCAGTGTGGACTGGTGGGGGCTTGGAGGGTGAGGGGAAGGAGAAGAATTATCATCAGATTTAAGACTTCTAGTCATTTTAGTGAAATATTAATTTTAGTGAAATGTTTTTAAAGTTGCTTTTTAAATTTTAGAGGAAAGAGAGAGAGAGAGAGAGAGAGAGAGAGAGAGAGAGAGATTGATTTGTTGTTCCACTAATTTATGCATTCATTGATTTATTCTTGTATTGCCTTTATGTGGTGGTGGTTGGGGGGGGGGGAGGATCGAATCCACAACCTTGGTGAATTGGGCGGATGCTCTAAAAACAACTGAGTTACCCAGCCA
Organism: Myotis lucifugus; assembly: GCF_000147115.1. Taxonomy (NCBI): domain Eukaryota; kingdom Metazoa; phylum Chordata; class Mammalia; order Chiroptera; family Vespertilionidae; genus Myotis; species Myotis lucifugus. Next base: position 43,261,909 of record NW_005871048.1, on the reverse strand, counting down.
CGGCTAAAGTTGTCTTTTTTTTTTTTTTTAGTTCTCATCCGAGGATATATTTTTTAATTGCTATTTTATAGAGAGAGTGAGAGGAAGGGAAAGGGAGAGAGAAAGAGAAACATCAATCAGTTACCTCTCATACTCATCCTGCCCGGGGATTGAACTCAAAACCTGGGTATGTGCCCTGGCTGGGAGGGGTTTGAACCCCTACCCTTTGGTGCATGGGATGATGCTCCAAACAACTGAGCCACACCGGCCAGGGTTAAAGTTACTTTTTAAAAAACAGCTCCGTATTAAAAAATCCTTCTCTGTGATGTGAGAATTGCTTGAAGGGCTGTCACTATGAGCTTCATGCAACTAAAAACACTTCCTGTTTCCAAGTTGTCTTTGTCTGATATTAACATCCAAATTGTAATGCATTTGTGACAATTTCCAAAAAAAAATAGATTTCTCACATGACTGAACATGACACAGCACTTTAACTTTCACTGCTGTGTTCCTGTCACTCAGTATGAGTGATAAAGTGACTGAGTAGCATCTGTCACTCATACGTGCTGGGAGGTGGCAACTTACATTAATATAGTTAAATTTTGTTAAAGTTTTTTGTTCACATTCATGGAGGGATAGACATTATCATCACTATGTCCATTTCTCAACCTCCCTGAGTTTTAGTTCCTATATTTTAATCAGTGATGGGTGATAGTGTCGAGGGGGGGGGGGAGTGGTGGAGGAGGGGAGGTGGCCCAGATGGTCTCTAAAACATTTCCTTTTTAAATGCCAGAGAACATGACAATAAGCTAGGATGGTATTTAGAACTGAGTTTGAATGTGCTATAAGATAAACTGAGGCATATTAAAATGTTTAAGAGCTTACTTGCACAAAAATGGATTCTAATCAGGCAGAGACAAGCCAGAGGTAGTTAGAGAAAAGAGTTTTATAGAGAAGACTCAAAGCAAGTGAGAAAATTATGTGATTGGCTATAACTTACCATATTTTTCCATGTATAAGATGCTATTTTTTCTAAAATCGTTAGACTGAAAATTGAGGGGCGTCTTATACATGGAAGTCAGATGAGGAGGGAGCCATGGGTGCGTAACTGCTCAGACCTTGTCAAACAGGCTTCCTCCAATCACAAGCTGTAATTGGAGGTGGAGGTGGAGAGTGCACAGATGCAACAGGGACCGGAGCATCCTAAAGCCAAAAATAAAAAAATAAAAAGATAAATACCGGTAAGTGATTGTCTTACTCTGCAAAATTCAAACTGAATGTAATCAGCTATGCAAAAAAGCATGGAAATAGAGCTGCAGAGAGACAATTTGGACCTCCTCCCACTGAGTGTATGATCAGACAGTGGAGAAAACAGGAAGAACAACCTAAGATGCCAAAAAAGAAGAGGCCTTAAAAGGAAAACCAGCAAAATGTTTAGAATATTGATTTCTTAATTTTGGGTTGGAAAAGTGGGGGGTGTCTTATACATGGGGGGTCTTATACACAGAAAAATATGGTAAGCAGTTGCTTGTTGGGAAATCCTAGCTCACTGCTTGTGATTGGTTGTCCTTAGATTTTAATTTCTTTTTTTAAAAATATATTTTATTGACTTTTTACAGAGAAGAAGGTAGAGAAATAGAGAGTTAAAAACATCGATGAGAGAGAAACATCGATTAGCTGCCCCCTGCACACCCCCCTACTGGGGATGTGCCCGCAACCAAGGTACATGCCCTTGACCAGAATCGAACCTGGGACCTTTCAGTCCGCAAGCCGACGCTCTATCCACTGAGCCAAACTGGTTAGGGCAGATTTTAATTTTTTAATTTCTTAACCTTGAGGCATTTACAGGATTAGGTTTGGTTTTGCTTATGTGGGCTGCCAAGACATTACAGCTAGCCCCATCTAATGACCTCTGTGTTTAATTAATTTAACAAATGTGACTGGAATAGGAGGCAGCAGCACAAACTTCTCGGGTTGGAGTTCGTATTTGTTTGGTTTATGTAAGGAGAGCTAGGCCATATATAGCATTACTTCAAAAAACTCTTCTGAATTCAAACAAGGCAATTTTTGTCAATTACATGGGGAAAGCTCCTTATAGCTGGAATATACATCATTAGTCTTACATGCAGTAAAACTGTTAAGAGAACAGAGGGAGGCCTTGTGTAATCAGTGCGTACGACATGTTTACTCTTGTTTTGTAGGATTCAGCATGGTAGTCCTACTTTAAATGATGTTGGAGCTTATGGGTTTTTCTTCCTTGTTTCCTTTGTGTTGTGGCTGCTGCTGCTGACCAGGACCCACAGGCAGGCTGTCTTTCCTCAAATGCTCCAGCCCCTGCGGGACCTGAAACTCAGAGGGAAATTCTTAAGGCATGTCGTGGGTCCCAGTTATGGTTTTGCCTGTTTTCTCTGTTTTGTTTTTGTTGTGTGTGTGTGTGTGTGTGTGTGTGTGTGTGTGTGTGTGTTTTGTTTTTGTGTAGTATTTTTAGTTGTTTTTTTTTCTTGGAGCCGTCAGCCTCTAAGCAATGTCCTTCCAGAACTGACCACTGTTGTACCTGGGAAAACTCTGGGGGAAAGAAAAACCTCACAGACTACCTGGATACCACCTTCCAATGGCCTCAGTTCCACTTCCCAAATCAGCATGTTAATCTTCTCCACAGAAAGGGATCGTCTGGTGCTGTTCCATCAGGTACACATGAATTTCTTGATCGGATGTCTGCGATGCCGGTTTGGTAGCCTGGCTGTTTTTCTGTCCTGTTCCACCTGTGCCACTCCAGACTGGAGCCTCCTGAAGGTGAGAAGGTATAGCCAGTAAACTCTGGTTTCCCGATGTTTAGCTACCAGGTCCCCTAAAACCTCATATCTGTGGGCGCATCAAAACATTATCCATAATATTCCAATATTATCCTTTACATTTTCTTCTTGGTTGATCTTGCTAGGGCTCCCAAAAAGATTGCTTTGCTTGTGTATTGTCTGTTGTTTGTTTTCTAGGTCTCATTTTGGCTGGCTAGTTGGATAGTTCTAGCAGTTCCAGTTTGTTTTGTTAGGGACCTGCTTCACACAGGTGTTGGGGATTACAGTAGCTATTTAGTAGATGTCCCTGTGGACAGGGTGTTGTGTCATGCACTTTACATGGATCATTTCTAATCTTCCATGTGAGGAATGTATTATTTTACCAGTGATGAGGTGGAGTTGTGGGAAGGTCACGTGCCTTGCTCAGGATCACACAGCTTCTACCGCTGACCATGAACTTGGAAGCAGCTGGTTGCCAAACCTGTGAGGCCTCCACTCTCCCATGCTGTCTCCCCACAGGGCCTGCAGGATTTCTATTTGCATTGATGGATCGATTTCTCTTGTCCCCAGCCTTTTCCTGTCCTTCCAGTCTCACTCATTGCTGCTCATCAGAATGTCCTCTCCATCCCCTTAGTCAGAACACATCCCTCCTCACACCTCCATTAAACACAGCTTCCCTGCAAAGCTCGTGCTAAGTAAACCTCACCGGACTGTGATTAAACTTCCCATTGCAGGTGTTATCTGATTATCACCAGTCTCAAGATAAGGCCTGAGAGCGTGATTTCATCCTTAAAGATAGAACAATTAATAAACAATGATTAACTTTAAAAGCAGAGTTGTCATGGTTTTTAATGATTTAAACCCAATTCCCAAAAGAATACTAGGCGGCTCAAAACAGCATATGTAAAACTGTGCTGTCCACTGTATGTACATTAACCCTTTTCCCCATTAAACACCCATGAGATAAAGGTTGTTATTCTTTTCCAGGTTCACATAATGAGAAAGTAGCAGGTTTAAATTTGCCTCCTTTCTCCAATGCCCAAGCTCTTTCTACCCGATCTACCTGCCTCTCTACTAAGTTATTATAATAATTACCAGATTCCTCTGTTATATTAGTGTTTGGAGGTTAGCATTAGCATAGAAATTTGCTCTGAGTTTCCTGGTAGAAAAGAAAAATACACACACACACACACACACACACACACACACACACATAGAGAGATGTTAGTGAAATATATATATTCTTACACATTTAAATATAAGTTTAAAATGCTACATTTGATGGGGAATTTTTTACTATATTAAAAAGTCAGGTTGTAATTAAAAAGATTGGAAGTCACTGCAATTCAATTAAAAATGTTTTGAAATGTTTTAAAGGTAGACGATTTAAAGTACAGATTCAAATCCCACCTGCCTCTGCCCCTTCTTGGACCCATCTGAAGATCATCTCTCCCATTTGCAGAAAAACCTGTTGACCAAAGGCTCCTAGTATGTGTGTACAATACAGTGATCCCATATCTCCTAGACCCGTGTCGGCAAACTGCGGCTCGAGAGCCACATGCGGCTCTTTGGTCCCTTGAATGTGGCTCTTCCACAAAATACCACGTGAGGGCGCGCATACAGTACGATTGAAACTTCGTGGCCCATGCGCAGAAGTCGGTTTTCAGCCTGGGAGAGTCTATTTTGAAGAAGTACTGTTGATATTTGGCTCTGTTGACTACTGAGTTTGCCGACCACGGTCCTAGACCGTTTTGTATGCTGTTATACTTTTGTCTCCGCCTCTGCATTATAAATTCCTCATGAGTGGGGACCCTTCTCTAGTCCTCTCCCCTCTTTCCTGGGAACTGATCGGGGTCAGGCCTATCTGCTCACTAATTAGTGGGGGACCGTCGGCAGTGCTGGGAGGCCTGAGAGCAGGGTCCATGAGAAGATGGGAAAGAGTGAGGAGGTTAGATGCCTCTCAGGAGAGAGCGATTGTGCAGGAGGGAAACGGCTCCGCGGCCTCACCACCTGCTCGCAGGACCTCTGTGTAGGCTTTTTCCTGACGTCAGATGTGGAGGTCACAGCGCTGCATGCCCTTGCCCCTCGCCTCCACCTGGGCGGGGACACTTGCGGGGTCACAAGGCATCCGTGATCTGCCCTGACTCCAGGTTGGGGTGACTATTCAGGCAGATATTTGTTTTTTGAACAACCAGACAGGCTGTCTCCTGAGATCTGACCCAAACTGGAATCTGGAGGAGATTCAGCTGGCTTCACACCAAACGGAAACAACGCTCGCAGCCAGGGCAGGGAGTCTCAGGACCCCGCAAGAAATGCTGCCGTCACCCCTGAGTCTGCACGCTCTTAGCTGGGGCTCCTGTGCTCCGCCCCCCCCCCCCCCCGAACCATGAATGCAGGTCTGTTATGGCAACCACAATGGCTGAAGATTTACAAATAAGGACATTCAGTGACATTGCAGCCATGTGAACATGTCATAGGTAGAAATGACAGAAGCGCATTCACAATATAGACAGTATTTAGGTTGTAGAAGATTAGTGCAAACTCATGGAAATCCTAAAGCTGCTGGTTATTGGGTGTTGGCAATGATAAGACTGCAAGAATGTGAGGCACCTCTAATCGCCTGGATTCAGGGGCGGGGGTGGTGGTGGTGAAAAAGATAATGTCACTAAGAGCGAAATAAAATGAAGCAGAGATTTAGCAAGGATGTTGTCCATCTTTGTCAATACTTTGGAGACAGGTGGTCTGCTAAGGCTAGCTGCGACGCACCATGGCCCTTCGGACCCGATGCCTCATCCCTTGTGTGTTATACAGTCTTCATTTTGGGTCTGGGCATGTGCGTTAGCTTGAAGCAGAGCAGCTAGGCTAATTTCTCTCTCTCTCTCTCTCTCTCTCTCTCTCTCTCTCTCTATCTCTCTGTCTCTCTCTCACACACACACATGCACGCACACACGCTCACATTTCTATGAGGGAGGGCAAGACGGAACATAGAATGTGGTTTAACTTTCAGAGCTTTAAATGAGAGTCTCTTTGTTAGTGAAAAGCAAACTAAACCAACTGGCCACAAGGTCACCATTCTCTGGAATGCAGAGTTGTTTGTCGCCAGTCACACTGCCGCCTGGTGCTGGGTTTACATAATGTTTCAGCAAAAGGAAACAATGAGAACATTTACCATTAACCCGGGGCCTGAGCCATAAAATCAGAATTTGGAAGATCAGGGTCGCTAACTCTGGTCCTTAGGCCCTCGATAGACAGCCCTGCCCAGGACAGAACAGTGACTTAGACCAAGTTGTCCACATGGGTTAGACGCCGAGTATGTTGCCAGAGACTTGGTGGAGAGGAAGATGCAAGGACCCAAGCCCGCCACAGGGCGTGCCTCCCAGGACCAGGCTGAGGTCTAGCTGTCAGACAGGAGACAAGTCATTGCTAAAGTGTTCATTTCAGACACAGTGTCCTGTGTGAGTGTAGCAGATACCAGTGCCCAGTCCCAGAGGAGGTAGCATTTGAGGTGAAATGTGAGGAGGGTTGAAGGTTCCCAGGGCCACAAGCTGGAGGTGATGGGTGGACACAAGGAAAAGTAAGTGCAGGGCGTGAGGAGCATTGCTGTGCCAGGAATTGTTAAACATAACGTGAGGGGGTGGCAGGAGGTGGGGGTGGGAAGGGGGAGGGGAGGGCATCGGGGTTGAGTGGCTGCTCTGACTGGGACCCACAGACAAGCTGTCAGGCCCAGGTGAGTTATCAGAGACCCGCACAGGCATCTGGAGGATTCACGAGTGGCCGGTGGGACAGGGATGCGGTGTGTGGTCAGCCCAGCTCCTCAGCGGGCTGCTGAGGGCCATTTCCAGTGCTGGGCAGCCAGGCTGTCAGCTCCCAGGGGTGCACCGGGGCCTGCTGCTCTGCCAGCGTCTGCAGCACAGCAGGGGCTCTTACTAAATGTGTGCTGGATAGAGCTGGGCACTGATACAGGAGCTGGGTGCCGCAGTGAGCACATCACCCAGCACCCTGTCCTTGAGGAGCATGATTCCAGGGGAGAGACAAGCAATCAGCCAAAGAAATGAAAAGCATGGAAAGCTCCATGTCAAAACATGCTGTCAGGAAAAATAAGCTGGGGGTAGGGGGTGGGGTGCAATTTTAAAGGAGATGTTCAAGGAAGGTTCACAGAGCAATGACCTGCAGGAGTGGAGGGTGCCCTTTTGGACACGTGGGAGAAAAGCATTCTGGGAAGAGGGAAGAGTCAGGGCGGAAAGGTCGAGCTGGGTGTGTTGTCAGTGTGAGGAGAGCAGCAGGAGGCCAGCGTGCGGCGGTGAGGTGTGGAAGTGGAGAAATGGGGCGAGGGCAGGGGTGTAGGGCTGGGGCCTTCGTCTTCACTCTGAGTGAGAGGGAAGGTCCTGTTTACTGCCCCTGCTACCCTGTGCCGTGCACCTTTCCCTCTCCTGCCCCTTCCAATCACAGCTCACTGGGGCTCAATGTGAGCTGTTGTGTAGGCAGCTGGCCCAGACGCACGTAAAGGCCAATGCCATTGAAAGAAGAGGTAGAGGACCACTCTATAGTAAAAGGCCCTCAAGAGCTAGTAGCAAGCAAACGCAATGCTTTAATTCTTAGCCTAGGAGGGAGATTGGAATGTGGACTAATATTAGATGACCTTATGGAATTATTCTCCAGTTGTGTAGGTGTGAGCATTCTATTAAAGTGACAGAGGAGACTGTCCTCATTCTGAGGGCATGCTGAAATAGTGAGGGGTGCAGTGCATGTCAGCAACTTTCAAATGATTCTATGACTGACCACCCCCCCCCCACACACAATCAAACAGATACACACATACATACATAATGCTCAAATATGAGCAATTGTTGCCTCTAGATGTTGGATAAATAGACACTGGTTATACTAATCTAGCAACTTTCATTTTGGCAAAATTTCACATTTAAAAGACTGGCCAAACCCTCTCTGCTCTGGTGCGTTTCTTTTGGCTCTGCTCTTGGCTGCTGTTATTTATTCTCTGAGATTCTGCCCAGCCCCCTAGGCAGTTTATTTTCTCTGGATCTGCAATGTTTTCTTCTGGAGACTTAAAGGAGACAGAGAGCATGGGGGTCTGGATGGGAAGCTGGGTGAGGGGCATTCCAAATCCCCTTTGGCTGGTTGAGGGGGGGGAGTGGGGGTAGGAGGGCACCACTGTGACTCGAAGTGTGGTGGATACCTCAGAGTTTTAACAGACGCTTCTAGGGCAAGGGAGGGCAGAAGAGAAATGCATTCCTCTCCAGAGTGCGTGCTGTTCCCAGATGTGGAGGCTCTAAATTATTCCACTGTTCACCTGCTGCAGAGCTTGACAAAAGGGTAATGTGATTTAGAAACTCAGCGGTCACCCAGAAAGTCTATTTCCAGTCCGGTGGCTACCAGGCAGTGTCAGGGGATTGGGCTCTGGTGTGTTAAATCCCAGATTTAATCTAGGGGCCACGATGTCTGTGAATATTAGAAAAGCTCCACTGCCCTTCGCACGGGTCACACCGATTCCTTACGGTGTTTTCCACCGGGAAGCAAGAAATCGTGCATCTAGAAAGCCGGGCTTAGCACCTTTGGGTCTCCTGATGAAATTTCAGCTTATGGTTAGGGGGGGACCATTTCTACACACACCCCCGCTGCCAGCCACGAAAGACAGGAAACTGAAAAATAACCCTGGAAAAGTAACTCAGATCTAAGAGGAAAGAAGAGTGTAGGTGGTGATAAAGGACTTTCTGAAGAGAAAGTTGTTCCCAGACTCTTATTTGGTTTCAAAAAGTCTTTTGTTTTGTTGCAGGAATAACAATGAAAGATACCAATCATTTGAAAGTATTGGAGGAGATAGAAAAATCATCACTGTTTGTAGATTTTTGTCTATTCTCAATAGTAATAATAATCATAGCCAATACAGCAAGAGCTAGCATTTATTGAGCACTTATTATGTGTCAGGCATAGTAAGCACTTTTTGCATTTAAGTAATTTAATTCTCTATGAGGTAGTTATTATTATTATCTTCATTTCTAGGGAACCGTCAAGCGGGAAATTAAATGACTTGTATGAGGTCACATGACCAGTTGTTAACAGAGAGGGTCTTGAGGTAAGCTAAATAAAACTTGATTCTGTTTTCCTAGAGTTGTAGTTTTATTTTTCTCCTCTCCCGGTGGTAAGGCTGTCCTGGTCCCTCTGCAGGATTATAGTATGTTGAAAATGCTGGTCCCATACCTTCCTAGCAAAACAGGTCTCCGGTTAGCCTCTTTGGAGGAGTGGTCCCCAATCTGTGACTCTGTAACTTGAACCCCAATGATTTGCTATAATTGCTAACAACAGCTTGCCTCTGCTATATACTTCACATGTTTTATTTCAGCATTTATTTATTTTTTTAAAATTTTTAAAAATATATTTTATTGATTTTTTACAGAGAGGAAGGGAGAGAGATAGAGAGTTAGAAACATCGATGAGAGAGAAACCTCGATCAGCTGCCTCCTGCACATCTCCTACTGGGGATGTGCCCACAACCCAGGTACATGCCCTTGACCGGAATCGAACCTGGGACCTTTCAGTCCGCAGGCCGATGCTCTATCCACTGAGCCAAACCGGTTTCGGCTATTTCAGCATTTAAAAAACTGTTTCATGACTCACAATTTAAAAAGTAGTGCTGCAAAGCAGGACTAATTTGAACATATATATTTGGGATAGAAGTTTCCCCAAACAACACTTACTTTTATTATGTATGGTACACTTTGCTGTTTTCCATTTTATTCTATTTCATTTAAAGAATGTGACATGTTAATGGATTTTATGTTCTGCTAAATGGTTTATAACCCATTTTTTAGAAAAACACTTCTCTAGCTCATTTCAGTTTTTACAGTAATCTAATGAACTCAATATGACTTTAGTACCCATTTTACAGATTAGAAAACTGAGCTCATTTGTTCAAGGTCCCACAAAGAAACCGAAATCTGTGGTTTATATTTGGAATTACATTTCTTTTTAAAACGGACATCAGTTATGTTAGAAACAACTTTCCAAATTCTTATGTGCTGAGTGCATTGTCTGTCATCTGAATAAATACAAGTTCTTGCACGAGTGGCTATATGGGCACTGATCTAGGTCTAATACATGTAGATGGGGTTTTGACTTATAAAATTTAAATATTTCTAAGTAACTCTAAATTCATGGTAGCTTTTAGTTATTCTGTGCGTTTTCAATCGATTGATTTCTAATAACTTCTATTATATGGAGATCTGAGGAATTCTTTGAATTGGAGTTGCTTTTTTTCCAGGAAGAGGATTGGAACATGGAGGCCACACCTTCAGAAATGTGACCTGCAGGCTTAAGTGGGGATTTGTGAATTACATATTTAGTTTCACAGGCTAATTGAACTTTAGCACATGTGTCAATTTTTAGCAGACAATAAACCAGAGCAATATTCCCAGCACAAATGAGTTTGCCAAATAGAAATGACTGATATTTTCATGTCACCTCACAGTGTTGCAGATGTTTCAGAATATCATTCATGTTCATCATGCCATCGAAATTGTGCCAGTTACCAGAGTCCCCATTAGGTCTTGATATTGTGCACCAATAAAGGAGCACATGCATTAGTATATCACAGAATTTCTCCTGCAGTAATTTGGTGATTACACTTCAATAAATTTTATTTTATGCACTTGAATACATTACTATTTAGAAAATAGAAATAGGAAAGGGGTCCCCGGGTCTGAGCAGACTGCCCAAATGGCCCATGGTTTGAAAATAGATGGTGGCCTTGTCTTCATGAGGTGGAGGGACTGCAACATAAGCGGAGGGACTCTGGATTGTCTTTCTAGAAATGGGTCACATTTCTAGCCGTCCAACATCAGCAACAGTTATGAACAGTCTAGCAAAGGGAGAAGTGGGGCACTTGCTCATTCTTGGCAATGTGGAAACTGAGGGAAGGGGGTTCTTTGCTCCTTTAAATCTTTTTCTTGTGTCGTTATCTGTCCCTTAATGATCATCTTTGCCTTCTTCTTCCTCCATTGATATGTCCATGCCTCTTGTATTTGCCACGTATAGTCACCTAAGGAGCCTTAGAGTGAATCTGTTTTGCCAAACTTAAGCTGAGAAAGTCAACTTGCTTTTGGATGCCCATTGTTCATGGTCGTAATAAAAAGCCCAAGTGACTTGATTTGTCTTCTCAACAGGGTAGGAAAAACCTACCCTTCTGGACTGAGCCCTGGCATTAATCTTTCTAAATTATCTTTCTGTTTCTCAGAAGTAAAGGGCCAGGGAAATGACCCATGATTTAAAGTGTTTCTAGGCCTGAGTTGTAAACTGCTGTGCACACTAAATAATAAATAGCAGACACACACTCTCACAAAAGTCTCCCCTTTGATGAAGCCTCGAGATGGTTTTCATTTAGTCTTGTGTTAAATTTAGCCACACTGTTCTGTACATTTACAGAAAAACCGATTCCTGTGTACTCTATGAATTGAAATGTTTGACAGAACTGAATTATTTTAATCTTGGGATCAAGATACAAGGGTTTAATTTACCTCTGGAATGCCTTTGAGATGGTATAAACTCCCTTCCGATGTTATTGGCATTATCTTCCTTAAGAGCAAATTGAGTAACTCCCTTCCTTTTTAATAATCTTTCCATGTTCCCCTGTTTTCAGTAAAATGGAGTTCAAGGTGCTCAGGATGGGACCCAGGGTTTCCTGGTCTGGGCTCTGTGACCTCTTCCTGGCTGACCATTCCCCACACGTTATCAACATTTTAACCTTTTAAGAGTCCTGGTATTCCCCTGCATGGGTTTTGACTTCCCCAACTTCCATGACAGCATAGGTGATCTATTTTACTTCCTGAAAAATTCCTGTCAGTCCTTTGAAACCCCTCAGGCACCATCCTCTTTCTGAAGATTTCCCTTATATTGACCTCCGATCATGACTACCCATCATACAGCGGAAGGAGAGCCCGTCTGCTTTCACGTATGAACTGATAGTGCTGAGCTGAGTGGGTTAAAGTAGTTTATGTACAGAGTGATCTCCTCCTTCAAATCGGGATTCTCTTTGAGCCCAAGCAAAGTGTCTTCGTTCCTTTATTCCTGGTGTCTACCGTGAGGCAGCCATTCTGATGTGGGATGAGGAATCATGCAATCCTGTGAACCTAACGGATGGTGTGTTGGGAGGATGGTAGTAAAATTTAAGCATCACGCATTGGAGGGGTCACTTCTTGTGCCCTTTCTTATATCCTCTTGTGCCCTTTCTTATATCCTCTTAGTCTGCCCTTTGCCTCCAGCCATAGCTGTGACAGCTACGTGCAGCTCTGACCCGCTAGCTCTTGCTATCTGAGCTGGGGCTACACTGAGGCTGTTGCTTGCAGAGGCCTGGCCAGCCATCCTGCCGCATGGATGCCCTGGACGTGGGCGTGAATGAAAACCCGAGGGGGCAGTGATGGGAGTTGGTGGATAAATACTCTCCCTCCCGGCAATTCTTAGGGAGACATGGGGGCCATTCTACAAGGCCACTCACAGCATCCCAGGGCCGTGGAGCTGCAGGTGCCCACACCAGTGACTGACGGGTGCTTGCATCGGCTTCGGCTTCTCCTCCTTCCCTGTTTCAATCTGCCTAATTCTCCACTCCTATGGCTTAAAATCACTTCCCAACATAAATGATCTTATTTCAGACGGTGTGTTTGGAGAGAACCTAGACTAAGAAGCCTTGACTGAAAACCAGCCCCATTGTGTTATATTTTTTATTTGAGGAAGGCTTGGAAAGTATTTGCAAGTCTCACCAAGAAGCCATTAAATAACAATGGTATGGGATACAGGTAAACAGGATAGCACCCACTATGTTGTATATAAATGTGCTCTAAAGTACAACATGTTTTGGGAATTAGCCTCCTTTTTCAGTCAGGAGACAGACTCAGACAGTTGCTCACTTTTGAGAAACACTTCTCCGTAATTCTACAGCTGTGTCCTAGGTGGTAACTGAATAGGGATGTTTTGATCACAGCTTTGCAGATGGTGAGGCCCTGGTCACAGCAGATTTCTCTGAGCAAGTGGTGAGGCCCTAGCATGCACGTCTTTCCCACGGGAGGTCAGTGCAGGAGCTTGCGTGTGAAATTCTATGCTGATACCAGAGGGCTGGGCGGCTTGCTCTGGTGTATGCACATGTGGGTGTCTGTGTGCGTGTGTGCTTATTTTTAAAGAACTAGATATAGATACCAATCTAGTGATTTAAAATATTACGCTCCTTGGATTACACATAGCAAAATGACATTTTTTGAGACTGGAAAGTATTTGGCAGTAAAATTGGCATCTGAAACCCTGTGCATTACCAAGTACTGAAATCACGGAAGTTTTGTGTCTTTTGCAGCTAGAAGAGAGATTGGAGGTCACTCAGAGCTAGAGACCAGGTGCTTTCTCCCAGAGCCAGGGCTAGAACCCTGGCCTTTGGAGTCCCCTTCTCGTGGTCCTTCTGGTATACCACACTGCCTTCTCTGCATGGCCCTTCTTTAAACCAGGGGTTGGCAGTCTTTGTAAAAGGCCAGATAGTAAATAATTCAGGCTCCGCAGGCCCATGGTTGCTGTTGCAGCCACTCAGCTCTGCCATTGTTGTGTCAGAGCAGCCGTAGAGGATACTGACATGAATGAGGCTGGCTGGGTTCCAGGAAAACTTTATTTATAGACACAGGTGGTAAGATTCAACCTGGGGGCTATAGCTTGTTGACCCATGTTTTATACCATTGGAGTCATGGCGATTTCTGCTTTGTGGTCACCAAGAGGCTGCTGGGTCCTAGAGAGTTAAAGCCACCACGCAGCTTGGTGGGCAGCGGGGCCGTTGCATCATGGCCCACACATGGTTGGGCTTCCTTCCAGGTCTGTATATGGTCATACTCTGAGCCGGCAGCCAAGAGAGCGAGCCTGACACCCACAACACTCCAGTTTCCAGAAGGAATCACAAATTCCTTCCTGTGAAGATAAAGGAACAATTGTACCCCGGGAGGACTTACTGGAAAGTAATGCAGGGTCACCAGGAAGGGAAGGCATTCACTGCTTGGTCACAGTCTCGGCCTGGGGGAGTCACTCAGACCTGGGAAGGTCAGCTGTCTGAATCGGGTAGGCCTCCAGGGCCCTGCGCTCATGGACAATGCATTGGGTTTGGGTGACTTCTGTGGCTTACTCGGAGCTTCCTGTGGCTGCTCCAGTCATCCCTTCCTCCTCAGAGTCGGGTATATAGTTCCCTCCACTATCTCACCCTCATTTGTCATCTGCTGATGCTAAGCTTTTGTTCCTGTTAACCAAAATCTCCAATAGACAAAGGTTACTTCTCTGTCACTTTCATCTTGCACAGAAGTTGACAACTTGATTTTTGATTCCCCCATCCCATTCTGCCATTTTTGGGTCTTGGATCCAGGTCTGAGGTCTTAGATATAAGGACCTTGGGTTAAACCCTATGCCTATGCCAATGAAATGGATGATTGTCCCAGTGTATATGTATTCATGCATGTGCATGTGTGCACATGTGTCCATGTGTGTGCCTATGTGTGCATATGTGAGTGTATCTGAACTTGACCTTTAAATCAGGAGGTCACTGTCCCCTTGGGCCTCACCATTAGAGAAGGTCCTTCAGCTGCCTGGGTACTCTTGGTTTGACTCATGAGTGGATAGTCTGTGGCCATTATTCTTTTTTTAAAATATATATATTTATTGATTTCAGAGAGGAAGGGAGAGGGAGAGAGAGAGATAGAAACATCAATGATGAGAGAGAATCATTGATTGGCTGCCTCCTGCATTCCACCTACTGGGGATTGAGCCTGTAACCTGGGTATGTGCCCTTGACCGGAATGGAACCTGGGACTCTTCAGTCCGCAGGCCAATGCTCCATCCACTGAGCCAAACCAGCTAGGGTTCTGTGGCCATTATTCTTGAGTCTTCTCTCTGTTCTTCTATTCTCATTGTTCATTATGTGAATCCACATCATCACTTATATTTCAAAGCTGAAAAGGTCAAGGACTTTCAAAGGCTAGATGAAGTTTTCAATGGATTGAATGATCTCATCCTCAAAAAAGCCCATGCATTGCCTGCTTCTAATGAATGTCTAAACCCTTGCAGGTGTAGTGATTTAGGAAAAACAATTGTGTTATTATTATTTTCCTCAAGTAGCCCTATGGCTTTTGGAGAAAGGGATCCTGGTAGTTATTTGAGAGGGAGCAGAAATGAGGAAGAAAGAAGGAATATTTGATTATTTGTTCATAAACAAGCAATTCCTTTAGCACCTGGCTATGTTCCCTGCTGCTGTGAGGAGAATATCAATGGCTTTAATATTCCATTGTTTGTGCTGAGAAGCATTTGCTGGCTGGTCTGAGCTGCCTGGCTCTCAGACTGGCAGCACAGCAGGAAATGTGGCGCTATAAGGGTGAAACTCTCACCAAAATGCTCTAAATCAGGTTAGCTCTCTTTTAAAACTGACCTCTCCTTTTGCTTCTCCTTAATAAGTTTGGTTCATTTTAAGCTATACTTTCCCCTAAAGACAGACATATTCATATGCTATGTACAGGTTCTACTTGGGCTCACGTTACTGCTTGTCTGTTAGGGTTTTTTTTAATGGCCTCTTTGAGTTTTGATGAAGTCCTTATCTTCAGTAACACGAATATTGAGGAATGATTAATGAATTCAAATGAAAAAAAAAGCATAAAAAAGAAGCAAGGAAGGTGGGGCTTCTAGGTGATGGCGGATGGATGAATTTGAAATGGCTTACTACCACAAGGTGGCGCTGCTAAAACACCTCATTTTAAAGTCCTAAAAAAGATTGCAAAATTAAAGAGCCTTTTACAGAGAAAATACTTTGTATCAAGAAAGTGGAGTGTGTGTGTGTGATGCTTATGTGTGTGCGCCTGTGTCTTTGTATTGAGGATGCGATTATTTTTGGAAAAGTAAATGTTATGGGGAGCAGTGATAGAATTGCATTGTTAATTTTGAGAGGGGTGTTTCACGATTGATACTCTTGTCATCCAAATATTAAATAATCTCATCGAATATTAAATATATTTAATCCCAAGCAGATCTTTCCTGGAATCTTCTGAGTGTGCCATTGCAGTCACGAGATGATGGGTTAAGTTAACCATTCCCTAACCCATTTTCATTCTCCATGGAGAGCTTGCACACCAGGGGCATTTATTTGAAAACAATTAGTGCCCCATTAGGGGAAACATGAAGCCTGCAGGGTCTATGATGTCCTTGGCCACGTTGGGAACTTGGTGTGTGGAAAGCTGGCAAATTAATACTTGGACAATAATTCCTAAATTTAAAACATGTTGTCTGTTAAGCGACTTCCTTGATGCCGGTGCCACTGTTACTAAAAGTGAATGTTTTCATGTTTGTGCATTGTGCGTGTGCACAGGGTACCCATTTACTGAAGGGCAGAGAGATGAAGAGCTGATATTTTGCAAGTTTGTACATGAAACGGGAGTGTTGATACAGTGGTTCCGATAAGCGTACGCTTGAAGAAAGGCCAGGAGTGGAAAGTGATCTAATGCAAGTGAGGAGAGGCGCCCAGAACTTCACATGGAGGCTTCCTTGTTTCATCCCCATAGCAACCCTAAGTCAGATGATGTGAATATCTCTGTTCTTCAGGAGAGACTCTGAGAAGTTAAGTAACCTGTCAGCTGTCACGAAGCTGCTGTGTGGCAGAATCAGGAAATTATTCAAGGGAGAAAAATACAAGGAAGTGAAAGGGAAACGTCTAGGCTGTCCTGCACTTTGGATTTAGATAAAAACCTGGTGAAATAATGTGCATCTCTTTGAAAGAAAAAGAGAGCTGCTCTCTTCCAATGCCTGCTTCCCCCACAGCCAGATGAGGGCTGCACATATAGTAACCCACGGATAGACACACACACACACACACACACACACACACACACACGTTTTTGTCTACTTCTCTTGTGTAATTTCCTGTTAATTTCTATCTTAGCATAATATTGTTTTTTTACCATCCACAAAGTAGGAGGCCTGGGATCATGGCTGGATTTTTGCCGTAGTTAAGGAAGGCAATACAAGTCAATCATGAAAACTGTAGCTGTGATATCTCTCAGGGAATTCATGCTGCAAGGACATTGATCCAGCTGAAAATATAACTCATGATATAGAAATCAAGTGGTTCCTGCTTCGGGAAAAATTATGTTGATGAAAATATACAACTCCAAGTATGGTGATACATATTAGATACTCAACATGTTGGCAGAATCTGAGCCTACAGCAAATGTTTTTAAAAGGTGCTTTTTGTTGTTTTGAAGTGTTTAAGAGGACTATACATCTAGTATTAGATTTTCTAATAGAATTCTATTTAGGGTAGTACGTTTTAGCCTATAATTAGCAGAGGTGCCTCTGTGTCATCTGGAAAGCCGTGTGAAGGGAACGATTGTGTGTGGGCTGGTGACTGTGTATGGAAGGAGTGTAGTGGTTGCCAACCACCCTCGCCCCCCACTTACTCTAGAGCAGAAGGCCAGCTACCTCCCATACATACAGAACTTTTGTGTATGTGGGCTAGTCAATTCTGATGTCAAGCCCCATAGTGCATTGGGGATCTAAATGATTTATTTAGGACATTTCATCACACAGCCATACTTAAAATATTCAGATATTTTGATGATTAAAAAAAAAGTTAGAATAGATCCCTTGAGTCCTATGGCAATTGGAATGCAATGTGGCACAATATAAGAGAAGAAAAGAAATATCCTTATAGATCTTAGAGAGCTGCATCACAAAAGAATTGAATTTCTAATTTGCATAAAAATGGCATCTCATTCTATGATGAAAAACCTTGATGTAAAAGTAAGAGCAACTGAGAACCATTCTGACAGCATTGGAAAACCCGAGGCTTATGTTGATGTTTCTGATTGCATCCTCTAGTGGTTCTAAACCATTGGTAGGAGTGACATGCATTTTGTTGCTCCTTTGCTCATTTCTTCACTCATGTATATCATGAAGGGGTCTCCAAGGCCCACTGTAGAGAAGTAGATTGGAAGACCTGGGTCACTGACAGTTGCAAGACTGCGTTGCTTATGGGAAAAGTGTTGTTTACATGGTAGCCTATTAGTTGTATTTTCAGGACATCTTTAGTGTAAAAAAAAATGCCCCTTCTTGTTGTTAAAATTGCACTATTGCCATTTGCCCCTTTTGCTTATGATTTACTACAGTTGAAACTTGGTGTGCCTTGGTCTAGTTCCTAGTGCTTGAGGACCACAGGAAGCAGACAGGTAGGTACCTGCTTGATTCTTGATGCTATCGACATTCCTTGACATGTGGCATGGTACACGCTGCACTTCCTGGGTGATGCCCCGTCTAGCTGTCAGGCCCTCACCCAGAGGGCTCGGGGAGGTACTTGGGAGAATTTCATTGACTTGGGCTCAAGGTCAAACAATCTGTTCTAGACCTTAGGAAACTTCGTTTAAGGAATCCTTCAAGGGCTCATAAAAGAGGTTTGGAGACTTGGCCCAGAGTTGGTTTCTTAATGAGACTTGAGTCATACCTTATCTTGGTATTTAATCAGTTAATAAATTATTTCAATATGATATTTTCTTTTTTCTTAAAGAGAAGTTTCTTCCTGACAATAAAGTGTTGCCAAGAATATAGCAGAGTCTTAGGTAATTTCCTGTGGAATATGCCTCTTGCATTTATTTTTATGACATCCCACCCCTCCCCAGTATGAAGAAACAACAGAGGGGAAAGGAACATTTAGGGAAAATAACCAAATGCAGGGTCAGGAATCAAACTGAGATTCTGGGGTCCCAAGTTCAGTCCACCGTTTTGGCAATATTCATAGCCGACCAAGTATTTAATAGCTGGTCAACAAAAGTTTTAGACAGTGGCTCCATTTTTGAGGTTCACATACACTAAAAACCAACCATTAGGGAGCAACACCCAATGTGTGTAATAAATAATACATTTATTACTAATTTATTGACACAAAACCTCATCCCATAAAGGAAATGCAGTGGCCTGCAACAATATACATACAATAAAGTAATGGTAAACTCCAAAATGAAGAGCTGAGAGACAGCTCAGGACAAGAGGATGACACAGACCTTACCCAGGGACATGCTACATGAGGGCTCATGAACTGTGATGATACAGCCTCTCACCTGGTAGCAAGCCCAACTGAATCCAAGTGTAAAAATTCCACAGACAGAAAGTAAGGAATTCAGACGCCTTTCCTGACAAAGATATCCTCTCTGAGTGCGTAGAACTCTCACCACTTACTTCACTACACGTTAGATACCAGGAAAGGTTCATCGGGTTAACTGATCCCTACATTAAATCACTGTCTATTGTTAGAGAATGAGGAGGAAACAGGTATGTCTTGTTGCCAAAGGGGGTCAGGTCAGGAGCTTAGCAGCTGAGAAGCAGGTGGTCAATCCCAGGGCCTTGTCACAGGCAAGGGGCTCTGGTGACAGGCGTGACCTACACCATAGATTTGTGTTTTCTCACATTAGTCCTAGTAGAACAAATAGATTACAACATAAAAGGCAGCAAAGGATTTATAGTCGTTCGTAGAGAAATATGTATGCTTCTTTTTATGAAAAGAGAGAAACCTGGCAAGGGATGCCGTCTTCTTCTAAGAACACAGAATGCTTTATTTAACATTAGCTATAAAGGATCATTCCAGAAAGGCCAATTAAGACACAGGGAAGCAAAGCATTTAGGTTACCATGATTTTATTTCAGTGTTGTGTAAACTTTTATGGGTCATGTTGTGCTGCAAAGAACAGGTGTCTGCAAGTGACCTCAGGTGCCCTAAGCTCAGCTTTTCATGCAAAGGGCGGCCTTTCTCCTGAGCAGGGAGGCCTGCGATCCAGCGAGCCTCACAATTGCTGGATGCAGCGTGGCTGGCTGGCTTTCCTGGACAAGGTCTGAACGCAGCTGGCCTCTAAACCCAGCCTACCTGTAGCAGGAGTCTGTCTGCAAGTCCGGTCACAAACCCATTTTCTCCTTCATGGCCTTTGCACACACAGAGAGAAGAGGGGCTTGTTTTCCTTCCCTAGTAGGTGAGCCACACGGCGTGTCCAGCAGTTGCCCTGGCTTCCGCTCTATGGGGACAGTGGGTGGCCCAGCCCCTCTGCTCTTGCTGAGCCTCGCTGTGCAGGCCTCCACTGTTTTCAATAAAGTTTTTTCCTTCAACCGTATCCTGTGACATTGGACTTCCCTCTAAGGTACACGCATGGCAGGGTGCAATCTATGAGACCCACCTTTAGAATAATTGTAAAGGCGACACGAGTGATGACAGTCTTACACAGCCCAGGTTTCAATGGTGAGATTTAATAATACAGAGCAAAATGGCATTTTCTTCATGTTAAAAAATCCTCCTGTTGCAGAGTTAGCTCTCAACCCAGAGCCGATTGGCTCTTCTTCGGTACCATTATAGCCTCGCAGGGTAAAATGCTCCCTCTGACTTAAAGTCTCATCTCTCTCTCTCTCTTTTTTTTTAAAAATATATTTTATTGATTTTTTACAGAGAGGAAGGGAGAGGGATAGAGAGTTAGAAACATCGATGAGCGAGAAACATCGATCAGCTGCCTCCTGCACACTCCCTACTGGGGATGTGCCAGCAACCAAGGTACATGCCCTTGACCGGAATCGAACCCGGGACCCTTTGGTCCGCAGGCCGACGCTCTATCCACTGAGCCAAACTGGTCAGGGCAAAGTCTCATCTCTTTACTGTTAGTTGGTTGCTCTCTGTAGGTGAGTACAAGCAGGCCATAACATGAAGGGTATACAGTCAGATTTGGTGCTGACTCCTGAAGGAACGAGCAGAACACTGGATGGTCTGGTCAGCGCTGTCACTGTTACTAGGATCATTCATCCAGCTCCACGGCGCTCTGTTCCTCCGGCAGCCTGGTAACAAATTTGGGCTCTAACATCATGAAAAATCGTTAAGCCTTACGCAAGGGTAAAGTCATCACTCAGTTCCTCCTCTTTTTATTGTTGTTATTGTTGTTGGGACATTGGTTAATTCAGTTCTGTCCTCAGAATTGAACTTTAACCATGATTAGTGTTTGTGACAACCAAGGACATTGCTCGTGAATGAGGGAACATAGCGCTGAACTGGTTTTCACAAGTCTTCCTTTCAGGCCACGTGCATGAATACAGTGGGAGCCTGTTGTTTTTTGTTTTCTTTCTTTCTTTAAACATAGTTTATTGTGTAGATGTGGATAGGTCACAAGTCCATAATGTCCCTAAAACAGAACGTCTCTTTGTAATCAAAGCCTTGTACACATCAATGTTCAGCTCACTTATGGATATTGAGAGCTGTCTATTGACCACTTTCCATATTAACAAAAGGTTTTATTAAACCTTAGACAAAATCTAAATCAGTATCTGAAATTGAACACTGGGTACTATTTAAGTTGAAGTGTTTTGCAAAGGTAGATAATTATAATAATAGGTTGAGAATTATATATTGTGAGATTTGCTCTCTTTAGTTTACTTTTAATCCCTAGCTACACAGAATTTTTTGATTATTGATTACAATCTTTGGTTCAATATTTTTAGTAGAATAATGAACACCCATGAATCCACTGCCCAATCTCAGAACAAGGACATCATCAAAAATAACGTCTCCTAGTACTATTACTCTTTATGGTAAATTAACCTGTAATGCCCCTTACTGGTTATTTTGTTATCATTATTATCATCATTATTATTTCCTTGAGCTGAGCAACACTTGAGAAAATAAATTGTAAAGATACATTGGCTATTAAATTTTACCCCCACAGGCTATATAACTTGCATGCCATACAGTAGAAGATTAAGCTAATATAGCCAATTCAGGATACCTCCATCAGGAATTCCTGTGCTCCTTTGGGAGCTCTCTATTCGCGATTGCAGCTTCAACTGTATATTTAATGAGAGAGTCGTACTCCTAGCAGGTATCAACATCCCATGTTCCTGAGTCTCCCTGGCCGTTTAGTTGCAATCTGTGGTTGTTTAATTTGCTCATTTATTCATTTACTCACAGAACATTTCCTGAGAGCCAGGCACTGAGCTGGGGCTAGGGTTTTAAAGGCTGAGTGGGGGTGGGGGGAGGGAGGAGTTGCAGAGAGGTCATTGCCATGGGAAGTGATGCCTGTGAGACAGTCTCTGTCCTGGGAGGTGGTTTGGGCAGGAGAAGGTGAGGGCAGTGCTCTCTGTTCTGGGAGAGCTAGGGAAGGCCACCGGGGGAGGGGAGCTTTGACATGGGGATCTTCCTGATGAAGAAGAGGTGGAGGGTTAAGGCAACACTGAATAAAGTTCCTCTAATGGAGAACAGGGAGGGAGATTTGAGACTACATCTTGGCTGCTGCTTCCTCCTCTGAAAGCCTGCTGACTCATCTGAGCTGTTTACACCTGCCACTCGCCGGAGACTGAGAAAGTGCAAAACTATGATGGGACCCCAAGCCTCAGCAGGGGTTGGTGCTGTGCAGATACTATTGGAGCAACATTTTGTGAACAAACAGAAAGATGTACTTATCCTGTCTCAGAATCTGCAATGGGCAGATGAAACGAGGAGAGAAGCACTCAATTGTGAGAAACCATTGTGGGTCTCACATCTTGACTAACTCCAAAGGTAAAAAGTGTATTGCAATGTTAGTAATATGACAGTGCTTTCCCAGAAGCTATTGTCTTTCTGTCTGTTGTACAGGCACTCATTTCTGGGTCTTCTCTACAAGGGAAATGCAAAAGGCACTTGGAAAACCCAAGAACCTAATAGAATGCCATGTCCCCTGAGGTGGCTCCTTCATCTGTGAGCTAGAGATAATGGGAGAGAAGGGCCTGTAAACAAAGACTAGAAAAGCATCGTCTGGGCATACGGTGCATGTAATGAGGCTGCAGCAGCGATTCTTCGTTTCTTACAGTAATTGAGTCACATGTTTCTAATATGATTCTGCAGCCAGAGCAGACAGCAGCTTTCTGCAGACCCGAGTCTCTCAATTAGATTTCTGGGGCTTAGTCACAGGAAGCTATCGGAGGTTAAAGACTTAATCTTTCTCAATGGCGTGTGTCCTAAGAAAAATGATCAGTATGCGGTTTTCCTAACTGCCTCTCCGTCTTTTAACATTTTATTTTCTCTGCTTTCTTCTGCCATCGCCATTAGGCTATTCATTATTGCAATTGTGATGAATGGGTGGACACTGTCTTTGTTCTCACTTTCTAGAATCATCCTCTAGAATTATCCTCTCGTTAGGAGAGTCTGCCCTGGGTGCTGAGAAATCCACAGCTCATCTGGACTAGCCCGAAATCCGTGAACAGCCCTCTTAGGTGGACACCCAGATTAGGGTCACAAAATTCCTCTTTCTTCTCACAAACCTTAGTTTTAAAAAATTGCCCCCATGTAGTGGTAAGGAAGGCCATTCAGAAATTTCATTTAAATTTCCTCTCAGGAGATGGGCTGCTCTCAGGGGCTGTGCCGAAAGTTATTTTCCGATTTCAGAGAGATCACTCAGTACTCAGGGGCAAAGGTAAGACAGTGAGCAGCGATGGTGAGGCCCGGGGCACAGCCAAATCGACACTGAAGAGTGTGAAGCGTTCTTTCCTGTACTGAGGTTTTACATTCTCGGGAGCATTAGAGTGGTGCTGTCTTATTTACTTCTTTTGGCACCATGGGCCCCTCTGTACATGGAGATTTTGAGATCTGCCCTTTGCCAAGCAAGTTCTCAGGATCTGTGCTCTGAGAACAGGTCAGCGTTTGTAATGACACCTGCAGAAAGTGGCAGGCAGGACTGGAAACCCAAGGACCAGGGCTCAATTTCTGCATCATCCTTTGAATATTAAGGTGAGTTGGATTGGATTTTTATCCATTTCACTTGTGTCAGTTTCTTCACAACTCATATTTACCTCTTCCACCTGCGGGACGAGGTAGGGACAAGGTGGGGCCGGGTGAAGAGAGTCTCTGCCCATCATCCCATTCAGGGCAGGGTTTATCCGTTCCTTTCCTACTGAAGACACAAGGTCATGGAGCACAAACATTAAAAATCTCCCTTGAGTTAGAACTGAATTATATAAAAGCTTTAATCGGCTTTACTTAGTTCCCTACAAATTCTAACTCCCCATTGGGTCCTCATTCAAACCCTACAATGTAGGAACCGCTATTATCATTCCATTGTACAGACAAGAAGACTGAGGCACAAAAGGATGAAGTAACTTTGCTGAGGTCACCCAGCTAAAGATGGGAAACAGGAATTCAAACCCGGCAGCACCCTGAGTGGGTGCTCTCAGTTCCCGTGCTGGGCTGGTGCTCCTGCCTGTGCTGGCTGCATCCTCTCTCGCACCTCTTGGAAAAACACATGTTGTGTGTTAAAACTAAAAACAAACAAACAAGCTCATGTATTACCTCTTCATAATAGCACCTGTACTGTTGCTATTAGGTGACCCACTATTTTCCAGGTAATATTTCAACTAAAGTGAGCCCTGATCTAAGTAGAGCTGCTCACGATTTGCAGGGTGCCACAGACTAAGATTGTTAGCCTTTTCAGTGACCTGCCTGCCCTTCCTAAGATTTAAGAAACTTGTACCCATGTGCTTACCTCTCAAAAATATAAATAAAAGGGAAACAAATTGAACTGGTTTCTCAATTATAAATTCCAAAGGAAGCAAAGAAAAATCAATGGTGGTGTTTTGATAGTCAAGGTCAAAGAATTCATTTCCTTTTTGAGAATGAACCACTTCTACTGTGTCAGACTTTATAGCCTGATGTAATTTATGTACTCCCCTGATGTTGGAGGCTCATGGAAACTCAGCGAAATTGCTTCAGGAAACCACCATCATCCATGTATTTGAAGTTTTAATAGTCCTCTGGGGATTATGGTTAATGCTACCTTTCATAATTCCAGTGTGCTATGTGACATCTGAGCAATGAGTATTTTTCCCTAGTGTGGTATTAAGATTAAGACCCAAATTGTGTTGATCTATAGCAAAATGAAGTTGTTTTGTTGTTGACTTGTTCGACTGTCCTTGTCTCTGACTCCATGTTCCAATTTAAGGTAGAAAATAATTTGCTGATATGCTTATTCTGAATTTCAGAAATAAATTGCAACAAGGAGTCATCCCAAATGGTAGCACTTCCTACTTTGTACTAATTTGAAAGTCTTACTTAATCTAATACCGAAGCTCTCTGAGCAATAAATTCCATAGCTCCCTAGTTGAAACTTAGGTAAAGATGCTAGTTGGTGAGTGAAATAGCTCAGGAATGAGCAAAAACTAACATACCTCGGTACCTATTCTATACCAGGAATTATGCTGGTGCTTTGTACATGTTTTCTCATGTAATTCTCCTATGAGGCAGTTACTACTACCCCATTTTATGAATAAAGGAAGCAATATTCCAAGGCTTTCAGTATTTTTCCCGAGGACTCAAATTAAATGAGGACTGAGACTGAGATGCAAACACGGGTCCTTCAGGTTGTAGAATATGACCTGCTTGTACCGACCAAGGTGTACCACAACTCAGAAGACCTGACTTTATTCACTGAATTATTCATTTCATAGATTTTTACTGAGCATCTGCTCTGTGCCAGGTACTTACCTAGGAACTCAACAGTGTTCAAGACAGATTAAGACTGTTCTGAGACCCTGTCTTCACGATGGAGATGGGAGAGAGCCAGGTTGAGGGGAAATGATACACAATACACGAATAAATTAAAATTTTGTGCTAAATGTTTTTATAAAAATAAAACAGGAGGATGTGATAAAAGAGTAACAGGGTCTACTTTACCTTGGACGGTAGGAAGGAACTTGAGTAGGTGACACTTCAGACGAGCTTTGAAGGATCGGAAGGAGCAGTGGCCTGGACCAGCAAGAGCCCTGGGCAGAGGAAGAGCTTGCAGAAAGACCCCGAGGAAATGGTCATGTGTGGAGCACACTGAGACGGGAGGGCAGGTAGGAGATATGGTTGGAAAGGTACCTGGAGCCCAGATCATGTAGTTCCTGTGGGCTAGAGGAAGACATTTGGATTTAAGAAGCCCATGGAAGGTTTTAAGCAGGGAAGTGATATAATTTGTTCATTTTTGAAATTCAAAGAATGGATTAAAGGAAGGAGTGTGGAATCAGGAGGACCAGCTCAGGAGAGCAGGAAAGTCATAATAATAATAGCCCCGGCATTGACCAGGGTGTTGGCGGTGGAGGGAGAAGTGGATGTTGAGGGATGCATCCTGGAGGCAGAGTTGTCAGGACTAGCTGCCTCTACTTACTAAGTTGCGTGGCTGATGAAATAGGAGACTTTTAAATGACAATTAGTGTCTTTGGGCATTGAATTTACCTTTGTAAGAATGAGGTCAGTTTGATTTTAGTTGTGTAAATCTAAGTTTCACAATAGCCAGTTGTAAAATATAACAGAGAGAAGATGATTTTATTTAAGTAATACTACACATTCTAATACATATGAAGGAAGTTAATACATTAATGAGAAAAATAAAAGAAAACTTGATTAAATAGATATGCCTTGTTTGTTCCTAGAAGGAACAAGATTGTAAGGTTGTCAATTCTTTCCAAATTATTCTAGTTATATAATCTAATTCTAACCATAATACCAGAATAATTCTTAAATGCATTTAAATGAATAATCTGTTGATAATACTGAAGGGATCATTGCCTTCTGAGGCATTAATATGGCTTATAAAGCTGTAATAACTAAAACAGATAATAGGGGTGGAGGAGTCAGGAGAAAAATCTATGGAATAGAGCAATAATTCTAGAAATAAGCATAAGTATATACAAAGTTTTTGTATAAAATAAATATGTAATTACAAATGAGTTATGAATTCATAGATTATTTAGCAAATGGTGTTTGGACATTTGGCTTAATATATTATAAGCAATAAAGTACATCTTACACCAATAAATTAATTATTAGATAAATTAAACATTTATTCCTAGATAAATTCAACATTTCAATATAAAAAATACTTTGAAGTACAAAAAGAAAATTTAGGTACTTTTTAAAATATATTTTATTGGTTTTTCACAGAGAGGAAGGGAGAGGGATAGAGAGTCAGAAACATCAATGAGGAGAAACATCGATCAGCTGCCTCCTGCACACTCCCTACTGGGGATGTGCCCGCAACCAAGGTACATGCCCTTGACCAAAATCAAACCTGGGACCCTTGAGTCTGCAGGCCGACATTCTATCCACTGAGCCAAACCGGTTAGGGCAAATTTAGGTATTTTTATAGCCTTAAAGTTTTTTATAAGGATGATATCAATGGCAGAAACCAGAAAAAAGAGAAAAATACAAAGTTCTCTGCAATTAGAAGAACTCAGAATTATTTATGTGAATATTTTGTCCTCAAGGAGAGGAAGCATAAGTGCTTACTCCTAAATGTGGGTTGTTCATGGCACCTCCCCTCACCCCCTCTGCCAAGAACACAGGATGGAAAGGAGGGGAAATAAGAGTAAATGGAGAAACTTGACAAGCACTGCTTTGGCTGTTGATCAAGAGTCATGTTAATATATAGAATAAGCCATGTTAGTGTACACTTGATACAATATGATGAAAATGGCACTTTACCTCTGGTCATCCATGCCAACCCCAAAATCTTTATCATGAGAAAAATATCAGATAAATCTCAATAGGGAATATTCTGCAAATTATCTGATTAGTACTCCACAAAACTGTCAAGATCAATAAAAGCAAGAAAAGTCTAAGACACGGCCACAGCCAAGAGGAATCGATAACGATTCATTAACTGTAACGAACATACCACACTAAGTAAGGTAAGATGTAAATAATAGGGGAAACTTGGTACAGGGTACATGGAACCTCTGTGCTATCTTTGTAATTTTTATATACATCTTAAACTGTTCTAAGAAATAACATTTTAGTTTTAAAAACTTAAAGAGATAAAGCTCTTTGCAATTAAAAAAAAGAAAACAAATGAAAAATTAGAGAAATACACTTGACACATTGTGTTGGCAAATGATTACTGTGTAAGGAGCCCTTTCAGAAAAATGAGCTATGGGCATGAGTAGAGAGTTCACAGAAAATGATACAAATACCAATAACCATATAAAAAATGTTCCACGCCAGCACTAATTAAGGAAGAGCAAGTTAAACATCAAGGAGATCTTATTTCCCCTTTCAAATGGGCAAAGGTGATAAAACGCCAACACCCAATGTTGGTAATGGTGTGGGGAAGAGGACGCTGTTTACTATGCTGCTGACAGGAATGAAAATTCACACTTCCCAAGGCAATGTGATAATATGTGAAAAATGTATATCTTGTTTCTAGGAATTTATCTTACAGATATAAAGATGTGTGTAAGAAGTTAGCTACTAGGATATTTATCACAGCACTCTCCAAAATGTCCAAAAAGAGGATGGATTATTTACATTGTGGTGTAGGGATAACAATGGAAAAGGGCATCAAATATGATGGAGGAGAAGTGCACTTATTGATGTAAAAGACCTTCACAGTGCATTTCAAATGAAAACACAAAGCTTGTACAACAGCATGTTAAGCACGTCAAACCGTGAGTGTATATATAATGTGTCTTTGTTTGAGGAGGTTTTATCACATCTCTGAGTGAGTGTGGTTATAATTGGTCTTGTTCCCCTTTTTACATAACTAATTAAAAACCTTTTATTTTATCATGAGAATAATTTAAAGCATTGTAGCTAGGAGCATGGGCTCTGGGCTTAGAGGGACCTCCGGTGTGTATTTATCAAGTGTCCTTGGACGCTGGTTAGCTAACGAAATCTCAGGTTTCCACCTACAAAAGGGTCATCATGACAACATCTATCTGACAGATGGTTGTGTTAAAATGCATAGAAAGTGCATAGCATATATTTGTCACAGCTATTTGTTAATTATTTTATTTTTTACTGTTGATATTTTATCAGTTATAAAAAATACTCTTCTAAAACAATGGATTGACTCTAGCAGTTGATAAAAATTGGATAAAAGCATCAGCTTCTCTTCTTGGAGGGCCAAAACCAATAGCTTTTATTTCTTATTTCTCACATGTTCCCGATGTTATCTCTGCATTGCACAATGCAAGTTGCCGCCAGGCAGGGCAAGGATGACACCACTCCTTGCTGGGATTATAAAACGACCTCGGCATTATTTCTGAGTGCAGGACCCCAGTTCCCACGTGCTCTACAGTTTCAGTTGGTCAGCTGTGAAAATACTTGGTTTGGGAGGAGAAAATAGGCCGAGTACAGTGCTACCTGAAAAACCCGAAGTGGTCTGTTTCCCTGAATGATGGGCAAGATGGAGCATATTAAAGCAGTAGTGAGGGCCTCTAAAAGTTTGGTTTGGTGCAAAGAGTTTGTGGTTCCTTCTGAAATATGCTCAGAAAGGGGCAGGGGGTCCAGTCTGTGGTTTATTTATCACCAAAGACGTCTTTGTTTACACCTGTGGTCATGCCATACACGTTTCAAGAAGCAAAATTTCCAAAGTAGTGCCTCTTAGGCTTTTGTTCAGTTACACATAGGGTTACCTGGGGTTTAAGAGGAGGAGGGACGATTAATTATGCCTTAGATGAGTGTCTAGTTATTGTTGTTGGACTCTTGATTCCCCACACGCCTTTTCATCTCTTGCTCAATTACTTCTTCCTCCTTATCTGTGAAACACATCAACTGTTATAATTTCTTCATTCAGGAATGGGTAGATTTAACAGTTGTAAGAAGTTCTTTACCCATACTTATTTCATATTTTTGATGTATTTAAACACATTGGCCCATCTGAAGACTGCAGGGAGTAGGTTGGTAATGAGTTACAGCACCTCTTTGCCTCGTTAAGGAATATCAACAGGCTTTTCATCTAGTCCTTCAAGCTGTAAGTTAAGATAGTGAATAAATCCCTGGAACCAGACGGTGGAATTGTTTTCTGCCAGGCATTCATTTGAGTCACAAAAGAAGAGCTGGATCCAATAAGATATATGCAGGCTGACAAGTGGCTTATTTAACTTAATATGGAAAAATATAAAATACTGGGAACTAGGTCAAAAATGGCAAAAAGGATTAGGGCTTAAATAGAGACAGGCTTCCAGACAATGAAGGGAAGAGAATCTGGCAGTAATAGCGTCTACAAAGCCCGACCCATCAGCTTCATGTCTGGCAGTAATTAGGAGGCCAAAGGAATACTGCGATGAATCAACTTGAGGAAGAATGGAAAAGAGAAAGGGTTGATGGGCTCTGTGGAGCTGGATGGCCTCACAGAGGAAGGGGAAGGCTCGCAGGAGGCAGTCCCGGCGTTAGAAGGAGATAGCAGGGAGCCTCCTCCCTGGCCTCTTTGTGGGTGGCCGGGTGATTGACACACAGGAGAGGAGTGGAGACAGAGGAGTAGATGGAACGCGTGGTGAGAGTGGCAGGAGGTTTCCTGTCACGGTGTGACCTGTTGGGAATTCAGGTGCCACCACCCTGACTTCTTGAGGTTCTCCGGTTTGCCCCCTGTGGGTTTGTGGGCCACCTGTCCCTGCTAATTTCCATCCCTTTCCTTGAAACTAGACTCCAATGGGAGTCAGCTATTTGGAGTCCTTGTTAGGTAGGACCCCTCCATCTTTCTTAACATCCTGCTACTGAGTCTTTTTGCCCCAGCCTCGTGCCTCCCAGGGAGGCCAAGCACTCTCAGACATGTCAGCCTTTTGGACCGGGTTTCCCAAGGCTTGCCAGTTGATTCCCTTATTCAACCAGGACACAGACCAGCTGGGTTTAGAGTGCAGCTGGATGCCTGTCAAGGCTCATCTGAGCTTCAGCTGCAGTGTATTTTTTTTTTCATTTTCTACATTAAGGATGCCAGTTCATGCTAGGAAGCCTAGCAGGGATCCCTTCTCTTCCATTTGCTCTGCAGAACACCATGTGCAAGGCGGTGTCTAGTCAACACGCTGCAGAAACAGGGGAATGAACTGTGCAGAAAGAGCCGTCAGTGCAAATGCACATGCTGAGCTCTGGAATCTGAATTCAGATGTGGCTCTTCTTTGTCATTTGAAACACACACACTCTCCCAGGAGGACTGGATACGCAGAGTCCACTCGGTGCCTTTGTTGAGTCAATGCTCAGCAGGGGTGGGTGGAGACACTGAGGCATGATAGGAAGCATCAGACAGCCTAGCTTAGCAAGGCCCACACTGAGGGAGGGAAATTAACACTCATATCCTCTTCTGACCGCTCCTTCCAACCTGCCTCCTCTTCCAGAGTCTTGAATCTTTGAGGATTCCTTAGACCTCCCCTCCCACTCCCCACATGTTTAGAAATCTGCCTGTTCTTCTTTCTTTTATTCCAATTGCATGTAGGCCAATTCAGAACTCATGAACTCTGAACAAATCCTATATAATAAAGAGGTAATATGCAAATTGACCATCGCACCCTTGCACAAGATGGCCGCCCACATGTCATCACAAGATGGCCGCCACAAGATGGCCAGCAGGGGTGGGCAGTTGGGGATGATTGGGCTGGCAGGGGGAAGGCCGTTGGGGGCAATTGGGCATTCAGGGGAGCAGTTGTCGATCAGGCTGGCAGGGGAGTGGTTAGGGGGTGATCAGTCAGGCAGACAGAAGCAGTTAGGGGCAATCAGGTAGGCAGGCAGGCGAGCTGTTGGGAGCCAGCAGTCTCGGATTGTGAGAAGGATGTCTGACTGCTGGTTTAGGCCTGATCCCACAGGAATTGGGCCTAAACTGGCAGTCAGACATCCCCCAAGGGGTCCCAGATTTGAGAGGGTGCAGGTTGGGCTGAGGGACACTCCCCCCTCCCAGTGCATGAATTTCATGCACTGGGCCTCTAGTGTGTGGATAATTGCGATGATCTCCTCTCTGATGATCTCAAGTTGTATTTCAATATTTTTCACTTTTTCAGCCTCTCCACCTCTGTGGGCACAAACCTATGCTCTAACCGGACCAACTGAAAGTTCCTTGAAAGTTTCCATTCTCTGCTGTGTATTTATTGCCCCTCCCCCCCACTCAACCAGTCTTCAGTGACAAGACCCAGACCCTCTTCTCTTTGTCCTCTCTAAATCTGACTCATTCATCAAGTTCTTGCTCAAATGCAGACTCATCAAATATAGGGTTGCCAGATAAAATACAGAATGCCTTATTAAATATAAATTTCAGATAAATGAATACTTTTTACTGTATATTTGGAATATTGCATGGGACATTTATACTAAAATATTTATTGTTTATCTAAAATTTAAATTTAACTGGGCATCTTGTACTCTAATTTGCTAAATCTGGAAACTATACTCCAAGAAGCCTTCACTGGCTTCTCTGACTTTTGTTCTTCCCAGAGCTAGATGTCTGTGGAAAACCTATAGCATTCATTCACAACCTTGAATTTTTTTTACAAAAGGGTACATATAACTTTTTAGAAGAGGGTAGTCAATTAAAACCCAGCACTAGTTGTACTCTTTAATTCAGTGATTACTGAACATTTAAGGAAGCTTGGGTACAAAGATAAAAATAGTGCTTGTTCATTTGTCTATTTTGATCTTTAGAGTCCATATATAAGTGAAACCATATGGTATTTTTTTCTGACTGACTTATTTCACTTAACATAATACCCTCTAGGTCCATCCATGTCATTGCATATGGTAAGATTTCATTCTTTTTTATGGTCAAGTAATGTTCCATTGTGTACTAGTATATGTACCACAGGTTTTTTATCCACTTGTTTACTGATGGGCACTTAGAATAGCTATGTATGGTGCTAGGTAGGTACCGTACTTATCAGGGGGATCACTTTGTAAATTATATAAATGTTTAACCTCTATGCTGATATAAATACTACTAAATGCCAAGTCTAATTGAAAAAAAATAGTACTTGTTCTTCATGGTGCCTGGTTAGAGCAGCAGGCCCCACCAGCGCACAATGACAGTGCAGCATTCTGGTGGCCACGACAGACAGTCCACTGTTGGTTACAGGGTAACTTCTTGGAGGAGCTATGTCTTAAAGGAGTACTAGGTAAGTGGAGGTGGAAAGAATCTCTTTTCTGGGCAGAGAGAGAAAGATAAAACTGAAGCCCGGGTGAGGAGAGATGAGG
>NW_005871048.1:43104987-43229059 GCF_000147115.1 Myotis lucifugus | reverse complement strand
GGTTCAGGAAGAAGACAAAAACCAGATCATATACATTTTGTATGTCATGCTCAGGAGCCTAAGCTTCATGCTGAAAGTTGTAGGGAGTCATTGGATCATTTAGAGAAGTGAAATGCTCAGCATTAAATTTCATAACTATAACTCAGAGGATGGGTTCATGCAACAAGTCCAATTCAAAGGTACTACAGTGATTCAGGCAGGAGATGTTGAGGTGGGTGGGATGGGGAGTTGGACACATTCAAGAGATGTGAAGGGCATAAAATCACCAGGACCTGGGGCCAAATGGGAAATGTGGGGTGACAGAGGGAGAGAAATAAACATTTCAGGTTTGGGCAATGTCAGGGATGGCAGAGACATGCTTCAAGGTAGAGGGGACAGGAAGGTAAGCGGGTTTTGGGATGGGGATTAGGGGCACATCTGTCTGAATGTGTTTTATTTCACATGTGGCATCTATTACATCTAGTTGTATTTTGTTACTCATCTCTTCATGTGCTCTGTTCTCTCCCCAGGTGGACTCTGATCTTTCTGGGGTCCTGGGCCACATCATCCCACCTGGGTGTGCCCCGGCGCCTTTAACTCATTTCCGCTCCTTGCATGCTCCACTCGCCACACGCAAGTAGCCAAGCCCATGCTCAGCTCAGCCTGCTGGCAGCTGCAGCCGATCTGGGCTGCACAGCTGAGCATGGCAGGAGCTTTGAGCCAGGACACAATTTCACCCCAAAGATGTGTTTCTCCTCTGAAGGAAGCTGAACACCCGAGGCGACCTTGCCCCCTCTGGGAGGGAGGACCCGTCTCCTAGCGGCAGCAGGAGGCTGTGGGTCAGTGCGGGTGATGACCAGCCCTCAGAGACGCTGCCCTCTCTCTGCAGAAGCCCATAAATCCATTCATCGGGAGCAATTCCCTCTGGATCAAGAGCCTCTTGCATTCCTGAAATCAGTGAAGGCAAAATGTACAAGGATTTCTGAGAAAAGGGAATGTGGTGTGAGCGTGATCCCTGGGTGTTACTCTGCACAGAGAAAGCCTTTTCTTCCCTCCCCTGAATGCTGTTCTCTGCTCTCAAGTTAACTCATGCACTGGACTGGGTCCAAGTACATTTTGTTTCTTGATTTCCAGCCAGGCTTCTCTCAGTTGTGGCACATTTCCCTTTTTGCACCCCTCCTCCCCTGTCCTTTTTTTTAAAAATAATTATTTCGACTTTTCCACGTGACTGAACCGATACAGAGGAAAACCCAGGGGCTTGGGTAGGGCTTTCCCGGGAGTGAGGCCCCAGGGGCAGAATGGCTGGCCCCTCCCTCCCTCAGCAATGGCCTGCAGGGCAAGGTATGCCTGAAAGCAGCTGAAGCAGAAAGCGTTTGAACTCTGCCCCCTGCAAATGACTTCCAGATGTGTCAACTCCAGCCTCCCGTTGTCTGACTGTAGCCCTGCCAGCATACATCTGCAGAGTCCTAGTGCACAGGAAACATGAAAGGGTATCTTTTACCGCATCTGCTCTCTCTCCCCAGCTCTCCTGTCTCCTCGGACGTGGCCCCCCATTTCATCTCCCCTCCAACAAGTTCATTAAGGAGTCGCCGCACACCTCTCCTCGGCCCACAGATGCCAGCTCGCCTATCTCCTCCCAGAGCCTGCTCGTGGCTTTCTGGACAGCTGACCAAAGCCCCACAAGACTCACTAAAGATGCGTGTGGGACTTGCTGCCGGAGGAAAGAACCGCGTTTCCTCTGCTGGGCTGGTGCCGGTTGGCAGGCTGCAAAGGGAGATTCTGGCCACGAGGAGGGCGGGGCGGAGCCTGAAGGTGGGAACGCAGGCCCCTGGGAAGAGGTGCCTGCTGCTCAGCCGTGGGGGAGGGGAGGTCTTTCAGGCACACCTCTTTCCATGGATGTTCTGTTCTTGGGGAGGAATAAACAGGCAGGTTTCTTTGAAACTGGGGG
Organism: Myotis lucifugus; assembly: GCF_000147115.1. Classification (NCBI taxonomy): domain Eukaryota; kingdom Metazoa; phylum Chordata; class Mammalia; order Chiroptera; family Vespertilionidae; genus Myotis; species Myotis lucifugus. Next base: position 43,227,132 of record NW_005871048.1, on the reverse strand, counting down.
TATTTAGGTGCAGTATGCGTTCCATCCCCGCACCCGTTCTTCATGTAACTTAGGGGGAGGAAAGAGTTCGAGATCCTTTTAGCAAAATAGAGCCAGAGATTTTTACTGAGGCATCAGTCTCTGGAGGAAAAGGATTTCATTATTGTGGGAATAAATGCTTGACTTTCACTCTGCCCTTTATCCATATGGACCCTAAACTCTCTCTAGCTCAGCGGTTCTCAACCTGTGGGTCGCGACCCCTTTGGCGGTCGAATTACCCGTTCACAGGGGTCGCCTAAGACCATCCTGCATGTCAGATATTTACATTACGATTCATAACAGTAGCAATATTACAGTTATGAAGTAGCAACTAAAATAATTTTATGGTTGGGTCACAACATGAGGAACTGTATTTAAAGGGCCAGAAGGTTGAGAACCACTGCTCTAGCTCCAAACCAGGGCACATGGAATGGAGCCCAGGGACAGATCTGGGAGAGGGAGAGAGAGGGTGCACCATGGAAGGGCAGAGTTGAAAGAGCCTATGGGCTCAGGGGCTGAGAGAGGAAAGGTGAGAGGTCCTGCCGACTCGGGACCCTGTCCAGCATGCAGGCCCACCTGGGAGGCAGCGAGCTCCCAGGGGTTAAGGAGAACTGCTTCTGATTATTCACCAGGTTTTCTGGACCCTGGGTAGGACTGCCCTGCCTCTGACATGAAGGGCACAGTAGAGAGTGGTGACATTTACATTCTGCTTTCCTAGTCCCCAGCACCCAGTCTCTGGCTGGCAGGTGAAGCCCTAAGATTTGGCTGGGTTGTTGCAATAGTAGCCTCCCTCTCCCAAACAAACAAACAAACAAACCAAAAAAAAAAACATGTCAGCCTCATGCTTCAAGCAGGGATTGCTCTAGAAAACAAGGGAGGAGGCAGAGCTGGCTCTGGAATTCCTCTCCTTTCACCCATATCTTTCCACGTGGCTCCCCCAAAGACATAGGAACAGTAGCTTCTTCCTAAAGAAGAACAGAATCTGTAGGTTCTTGCATATAACGATGGGTGGGTAAAGGGTAAACAAAGTTTTCCTTCTGAATGAGAACTTGACTTTAGGTTAGCCGTATAGCTCTGTTACTGGCAACCTCTTAAGGGTAGGTTACAAGCTGTATTTCCAGGCCACATTGGTCCTCATACAAATAACCCCTAACTGGTAAACTGCATCAGGAAGGGGAGGAACTATATAGAGTCATGCTTTGTTAAGGACACCGTACTTTGGCTTCCCTGAGTGTGGTGACTGTTGTAAGAGGTGCTCCTTGAGGGCCAAGCAAGCTACTTGGGAGTTGTTATTGGCTCCTTTGGGAAGTGAGGATTTTAAGCCAGGTTAGCTCCCACACCTAGCCAGGTTGGCTCTCCTCCCTATACCTGAGCTGTCCCTGGGGAGAAGTTAGTGATGGGCAGCCGATGTGGGCTGATCTAGTGATGTAGGACTTTCAGAGGTGACCTCTAGTCCTGCCCCCACAGCCTTCAGAGTAGACCAGCTGTGGCCTATAACCACTTGATTGGGAGTGTCTAGTTGAGGCTACGTAGAACCTCTGTAGAGGATATATAACTGACCTCCTGTTAATGCAGTGGTTCTCAACCTTGGCTGCTCATTAGAATCACCTGGGAATCCGGATGAGGCTCAGAAATCAGAATTTTAAAAAGATTCCCAGGTGATTCTAATGTGCAGCCAAGGTTAAGAACCACTGGACTAGTGGGTGGAGGTCAAACTCAGGAGTCCAGAAATCTACCCAGGGTGCCTCAAAATTACACTCACTGGGCACACACTGGCTTTAGGACTTTTAGTCTCACCTTAAATGCCCAGGAAGAAAATGGGTGGTATCTGATTTTGCTTTGCATGTACCTATCACCCAAAGCTGTTAGAGCTAAAAAAAATCACAATGGCTTTCCACTTAGGCCTTCTTAACATAAAGGCTCTAACTTCAGCATTCAGGGGACAAGTGTAAGGGATTTCCATCTTCTAAGTTTATGTATCCCAATTATAAACTCAGTTAGTGGAGAAATAACTATTAGTCCCACCATAAGGTGGACTTGGGCCAGAATTTCATTTCCCATCCTCCACACTTTTCTAACCAGAGAACCGTAGTATATGACATTTTTAATATCTTGGTAGTGTTTAAGGTTTAGAACCCACATGCGCCATTTCTTGAAACATCTCTCTATTCTCCTTTTCCCAATACACAGTTATTCTGGTAAGTGGCCGTAGGTTATTTGGGGAAGGACTGTGGGAATGCTTGTTGGATATACTTGTAATGGACTTGCAGGGGTCTTCTTTAAGGAAACTCAGCCTCCCCTTCCATCAGTGGGTTTTGAGTCTAGGAACTCAATTGGGAACTCAGGCGAAGGCCATGATTTTTCCATTGTAGCATCTGACTTCAGCGTTCTGCCCTCTAGCTCTGTTTTTTTATTTTTTTATTATTGTTTTGTTTTTGTTTAAAAAATAAAAGTCAAGAAACACTCCACTCTTGTCCATCTATGTTACTCCTCAGAATACTATCATCTACATTAGCCATCATCACAGGCTTGAAGCAAAGCTCTGTCAGTTGCACCTGTGTAAAGCTGATCACGACCTGGGGTTCTGCTTCGGCAGTAGATAGGAGGAGACATGGAAGATCAGATTTGAAATGGAACACAGGTGTGTCTGATATGACTAGGCCGGGGGTCTGATTCTGTGTTGGACCCAGATGATTTCTCCCACCTGGCATTGTGTAAGCTCCACCTTCTAACCAATAGAGTGTGGCAATATTAACTAGCTTCTGACCAATAGAATAAGGCAATGTTGAAGGATGGCACGTCTGTGATTAGGTTACCAAAATTGTGAGTTCTGTCTTCCTAGGAAATTCTCTTTTTTGTGTTGGCTTTGATTAAGCCAGTTGCCATGTTAGGGAGGGCCATATGGCAAGAAACTAAGTACAGCCTCTAGCCCACAGCCAGCAGAGCTTTTATTCCAATCGCCCGAGGAACACAATTCTGCCAATAACCAGGTAAGTGAGTTTGGAAGCAGATCCTCTCCTATTAAGCCTCAGATGGGACCCCCACCCTGTCTGACACTTCGGCTGCAGTCTTGTGGGAGACTGGAGCGAGGTCCAGCTAAGCCATTTCTGGGTTCCTGACTCACAGAAACTGTGAATTTAAAAAAAGTATATTGCTTTAAGCTGCTAAATTGTAGGGCAATTTGTTACTAGGATGACCGACAATTCCTGTTTCCCTAGAAATGATGAGTGTCAGTAAACCCCAAAGGCCCATATGTGTGATGCAGCAAGAGGTAACTAATGTACTTATGCATGTGTTATTTCTCACTTATGCAGGCGTATCTTTAAGATGTATTCCTAGAAGTGGGTTTTGGGGGATCTAAATGGTAAATTCATCTAGAATTTTATTAGATATTCCCAAATCCCCCCTTGTAGGGGTTGTACCGTTTTGTACTCATATTGAATCGGCAATATGAGAGTGCTTGTTTCTCCCTGCTCTCTTAACAGTTTGTTCTCATTATCTATTTATTTGACAATTAATTTAATTTAATATTTGATTGTAAGTGTAAGCTGGCTCAAATTATCTTAGAATAAAGAAATACATTTAAACAACAATTAACAGTAATAGGATTAAAGTGCATGATTTATACTTCATTTATTCCTATGAACTATTTTCACCAAGCAAAACAAATGAACCTAATTGAATATAGTCAATCTATCATGGGTTGGGTTGGGGCATGTGTCTCTTTGACCTCCCTCCTCCATCACTTGGTTTCATGTAACTGGTTGACTGGACTTTCAGTTCCACATTCAATCTCTTGCTACATCATGAGTAGAGTTAGCCCAACAGCATGTTTATCTTGAGTATTGGACTGGGTACCAAAGGAACATGTGATGCGGGAGAAAGAGATGGTGGTTTGAGTGGACCCCTTTGTGACTGCTAGCAGATTTGGCAGGTTATCCGGGAACACGCACGGCTGTGTCAGGAAGCTGACGAGCTGGGTAACGTCCGCCCTGTCTAAACAAGCAACACTAGCAGTCACGTGACCAAAGGCATGATGTTAGCATTGCAGTTTTGCAAGATAAACGGAAACTGCAGTTTTAGGAAAATATTTCGTTGTGGCTACTTAAAATACAGAACACACAATATTGTAGCAAAGCTATGTCTGTGGGCCAGCTTTGGCCGACAGGCTGTCAGTGTGGGGCTATGGGAATGTGTAGAAGTGAAAAATGAGTCAGAATTTACTGGGTACCTATGGCCATTGCTTTCCACCTCATCCTGGGATAAATGTATTGCCAACTGAATTTACTGATAAGGACACTGAAGCGCAAGGAGCCTGAGGAGCTAGAACAGGATTGTGGCAGAAGCACGCTCAAGTCCTTGGCTGCCTAAACCTCTCTTTTCCACCCTCCCAGATGGAGGCCAATGTGCCCTGTGGTGTGAGTGAGCTTTCAGCTTTGCTCAGAGAATGTTTCTGAGCTGAAATTAGAGTGCAATTGAAGTGACCCCCTGTTCCTCTCCATTTGGTGACCCAGTGGCATGAACGGGACAGACGCGTGTGTTTACACTTGTGTGGAAGCATCCTGGGGGTGGGTCGCTGGGCAGTGCTCTGCAGAGCCCCCTCCTTTGTGTGTGGACAGTGGCCTCCTTTCACCTGGAAGTGCACAGTGAAAACTCAGAAGCTCGGGTTTCCCCTGGGCTGGTTTAACCCCCCTTTTAAGAAACATTATTGGGGCTGAAGGAAACTCCAATGAGGGTAAATTAGATTAGGAGCCCAGTGTAGACGAACTGTCCTACCCTCCGTCCTGTACCTGGCAGAGCCTGCAATCTTGTTTAACATGCCCTGTGTGTATGGTCCTGGCATCCCCCGATGATCCCCCAGGACAGTCAGAGGGGGGTGAATGGAGGTTTGTGAGGGGCTGTGAATGGGCTCTTGTCAACAGAAATGAGGCTGAGCTTCCGGCCCCCAGCAACCAGTCATTCCAGTTGCTGGTCCTCTGAGGTTTTGAAACCTGCAGAGGCTCTTATTATTATTAATATTAATTATTATTATGATAATTCTTGCTATTTTATGCATCTGCTTTTAGTCACTTGAATCATCAATTCTCCCTATTCTTTACCCTCATCTGGAACTTCACTTTTTAAATTTATTTTTATTTATTTATTTTTATTGTCTAAAGTTTTACATATGTCTCCTTTTTCCCCAGTTAACCCCCAAACCCCAGCCATTCCCACCCCGGGCAAGCCCCTACCGCCCCAGTGTCTGTGTCCATTGGTTATGCTAATATGCATGCAAACAAGTCCTTTGGTGGCTCTCTAACCACCCTCCCCTTCCCCTACCATTTGTCTCTGGATCTATTCTTGTTCATCAAATTATGTTGATCATTATATCCCACATATGAGTGAGATCATGTGATATTTATTTTTCTCCGACTGGCTTATTTCGCTTAGCATAATGCTCTCCAGTGGAACTTCACTTTTTTAAAAAGATTTTTAGAGTTCACACCTCTGTACCTGTTTTGTAGATTTAATTGTGTTTTCAATGATCAAGAGAAAATTACAGTGGGGCCTTGACTTACGAGTTTAATTCGTTCTGAGACCGAGCTCGTTAAGGAGCTCGTTAACTCAAATTACTCTATCAACTCAATGCAAAAAATCAGCCGAGAGACAGCTGGTATCTCAAAAAACTCATTAGTTGGGACACTCGTAAGTCAAGGCCCCACTGTATCTGAATTCTTTAGAGTAAAAATAAGTTGGCCTCTGAAAAATGCAAAAGTACTGAGTTTAGTAAGGAAGTATTTCAATGCTCTTTGAGTACACTGAGAAGTAATATAAGAGAATGGAGAAATGAGTCATTTGGCTGCTAAGGTGACTTTTTCCTGATTTGTAACAAGTAACAGGGTTGGGGGTTCTTTTCACGCAGTTCTGGAATGTAGAATGGTGTGACTTACAAGTTATACATTTCTATTCATTTTCCCTTTAACTGAAAAAGGAAAGAGTGGGGATTAGCAGATTAAAATAAGAGAAATCTTGTTCTGAGAAAGCTAAACCAGGGCAGAAATCAAGCTATCATTTTAGACTTTTCATGTTCAGCTCGCTCTTTCAGGTTTTTAGTATCATTTTGTTATTGGATGAAGTGTGTGTGTGTGGGGGGGTCCTTTTCCCCACTGGGTGCTGGGGGTGGAGTCCCTACAATATCTTGAGAAAAAGAATTTTCTGAGATTCACCCGGGAGATTGAGTGATTTTTATTTGTGTTGAATTACATCCCTAGGTTCCTAAAGTCCCATTTCCCTTAGTCCAGTCATAGGAGAAGTGTAGCTGGGTTTCAGTAAAGCTAGAAGCAAAGCCAGTGTCCAGAGTTGGATTTAGTACAGCATGAGGCTAGTTACAGTCCATTAGTCCATTGTGTGTGGGGGTCTGCAGATCTGCATGGCCCTGGGCCACACAGGAGAATGCAGGAGAGCATGCCCCAAGCAACAAGAGTCCCAAGGGTCCGGAAAGCACAAGAGAGTGGATTGTTCAGGGGATTGAATATCCCCAATCTTGGTGTGCTTGCAGTAGCAAGCCCATTCTGGCCAATGACCTCCGTCCCCAGGTGTGATTGACAGTATGCACCTTCCCTATACCACCCCAACTTTACAGGGCATGCATCTGTCTTCCCCTTTGTCCAGTCCCAGGGGACATTCCTATAATGTCTGAGCTTTTCTTTGGTCCTTTGTTGTTATTAATAACTAGGTTCCTTACAACAGTATCAATTTTATAAAGTTAATTAAGTCCTTGAATCAGGAATTGCTTTTTAAAAAATACATGTATACTAGAGGCCCGATGCATGGGATGCGTATACTTGTGGGGGGTGTGGCCTGTGGGGATCGGCCCACTGTGGGAGTACCGCTCACCCCAGTCAAATGAGCAGCTATGGAACATCAGAAAGAAGAAAAAGAGGTGGAGAAGGGCACTTGAATACAAGTTGAATCAACTTTTGAAGGGCTTTCCCTGAAACGTTCCCCAGGAACTTCTGCTTAAATCTCTTTGGCCACCAGTGTCAGTAAAGGAGGCTTGGAAATGTGGTTTTCCAGCTGGCACATTGCAGTGTCAAACTGTGTAGGAGTCTGTTGCTAAGGAAGAAAGGAGAATGGCTACTGGGTGGGCAAGTAGCAGCCTCTGCTGCAGTCACTGTGGTTTGACTTCCCCTCTGGGCAGGCCTACCACGTGGTGTGATGGTGAGGGCATGGGGAGCAATCCATGAAACAGGCTATGTTGGTCAGTATAGTCCAAGAATAAGCCACACAGGGCCTACTTCTGTTGTGAAGGTAAGCACATGTACCCATATCCTTGTATTACCATATCATCATAATGTGGTATATTGTTTTCCTATGGCTGCTGTAACATTATCATTAACTTAGTGGCTTAAGGCAACAGAAATTAATTTTTTTTTACAATTCTGGAGGTCAGAAATCCAAGACCGATTTCACTGAGCTGAAATCAAGGTGTTGACAGGGCTGTGCTCCTTCTGGGGGTTCCAGGGGAGAATCCAATTCTTGCCTTCTCTAGCTTCTGTTGGTTGCCAGCAGTCTTTGGCTTGTGACTGCATCACTCCAATCTCTGCCTCTATCTTTACATCTGTGTGTCTCAAAACTGCCTCCCTTATAAAGATACATGCGACTGAATTTAGGACAGACTACCCAGGATAAGGGTCTCTTCTCAAGATCCTTAACTTAATCACATCTTTTGCCATATAAGGTAACATTCATAGGTTCTGAGAATTAGAATGTGTACATATTTTTTGGGGGGAGGGTGGGAAGTTACCATTCAGCCTACTACATTTGGAGAAGAAATTGCCTTGTCTGGCACCCATTAAATTTTTTACTGGTTGATAACCCAGCTAAGACTAGTTGGTTTTCTCCCTAATATATGAAAACATATTATATAAATATGATCAAAATCATAGAAAGAACCAGATATTTGCCTTCTCTTTTACGTTGACATCAGCCAATGTTAAACTGACTTGTCACCTATTTGGCTCATACTTCTGGGGGTTTTTGTATGTTTTTTGAGGTGAAAGTCTTTTTTTTTCTCATTTTTAAAAAGTAAGGTTAATTGAGATACAATTTACATGCTATAAAATTCATCCATTTTAGGTGTACAGTTCCATGACTTTTGACAAACATGTATAGTCATGTAATCCCACCAAAGTCAAGTTATAGGAAATTTCTATAGCCTCTAAATTTCTGCCAGGCCCTTTGGTAATTAATCCCTTTCTGCCACCATACTCCCTAAAAGCAACTGATATGATTTTTCACTGCTTTAGATTTTGCCTTTTCAATAATGTCAGAAAAATAGAATCATATAGTATAGAGCCTTTTATGTATCACATATTTTACTTAAAATAATGCTTTTGAGACTTACTCATGTTGTTAAGTGTATCAGTAGTTTGTTCCTTTTTTATTGCAGAGTAGTATTTCAAAATATAGCTCTACCGCCATTTATCTCTCTCCCAGTTGATATTCACCTGGGTTGTTTCCAGGTTTTTTAAAGTAATTATAAATAAAGATGCTATAAACATTTGCTTATAGTTTTTTTGTGTGAACGTGTATTTTAATTTTTTAAGATAAATACTGAGAAAAGAGTATTGCTAGGTTATATAGAAAATGTATATTTAAATTTCTAAGAAATGGCAGCATTTTCCAGCAGCTGCACCATTTTTTATGCCCACTTGACAATGCATAAGGGTTCCAGGGTTTTTTTTGCATCTTCATCAGCCCTAGGAAATGCCAGTTTTTTGTTTGTTTACATTCTAGTCGGTATATTGTGGTATCTTAACATACATTTCCCTAATGACTAATGGTTTTGAAAGTCCTTTAATGTGCTCATTTGCCACCTGTATCTCTTTTATGAAGTTTCTCTTTAAATCTTTTGCCCATTTTTAATTAAGGTTGTTTGTTTTCTTATTAAGTTATGAGAGGTTTTGTGTATTCTGGATACCAGTCCATTATCATATATACATTTGTGCATACTTTCTCACAATACACAGCTTCCCTTTTCATTTTCACCACTGCCTCCGATGCTGCTGAAACTTTTAATTTTTATGAAATCCTGTTTTATCAGTTTTCTCATACTTTTAGTATCCAATCAAATAAATCTTTGTCTAACCCAATCTCTCAAAGATTTTCTCCATTGTTTTCTTCTACAAATTTTATAGATTTGGGATTTCACACTTAGGTCTATGATCTATTTAGAGTCCGTTTTTGTGTGTAGTGTGAGTTGAGGTCCATTTTTTTGCATATGGATATCCAGATTTTCCAACACTACTTGTTGAAGATTCTTTCTCCTTACCTTAGCACCTTTATCAAAAATCAATTGATAATTTATGTATGGATCTATTTCTGGACTCTGTTCTATTCTCTTGTGTGTGTTTATCCTTTCTCCAGTATCCCACTGTCTTGATCATTGTAGTTTTATAGAGAGAGGGACAGAGAGAGAGAGAGAGAAACATCAAAATGAGAGAGAAACATCTATTGGTTGTCTCCTGTACCAGTCCTGATGGGGGATTGAACCTGAAACCTGGGTATGTACCCTGACTGAGAATTGAACCTGCCACCTTCCGTGTACAGGATGGTGCTCCAAACAACTGAGCCACACAACCCAGGGCCAACCCCTTTTTCTATAACAACAAAATGGGGACCTTAATAGTACTTTCAATAAAGTGGATACAGTCATAATTGCTTCTTTGCTTTCATTTTAAGGTACTTTTGCTGATTAAATGAAATAAAAAATGTAAAAATATTTTATAAACCATAAAGCACCATCCCAGTCTACCAAGCCTATCACATGAACTGTAATCCTTCTTCCTTGGGGGAGGAAGGATGTAAGGAATACATGGAAGATAATTCTTAAAACTGAAGAAATCTAAAAATTGGTGCTATTTTACATGTGGCTTCATTACAGCTACCATGTGCCCTGAATTTCCTGAAACTATTCTTCCTCCCCCTTAAATTGCATGTGTCAGATTGTGCCCTAATTTTTGGTTCAGAAATATATTAATCACAGACATAATGCCTGTTTTATAGCAAAGTTCATAAGCCTCATTGAAGCTAACAGGCTTCAGGATTATTTCTGTAAGAATGTTAAGTTTTTTAGTTCTGAGAGATGTAGAAGGCTACTTGTGTGTATGTATTACTTCTTTTGCTTTTGATGAGCCTGAAACACCAGTGTGTGTGTGTAAATATATATATTTGATAGATATTTTTAATTGGTAAAAATGCTCTCCCTCCTTTTGGGAATAATATTCACATGATCAGTTTCATCTTTCCCTCCTTTGATATAAAGTTGATTTTGACTCAACTAAACACAAAGGAGTGCCTTGTCTCAAATCTTTTCTTTCTCTCTTTTTTAGCTTTCCAGAAACTTGATCCAGCCATGTGAAAATCTTCAATCTTAGCCAAAAGTTTGTTCCCAAATTGATATTATCCTATAGTCTAATCCCCAAAGAAATAGTTTTTGCTAAAGATTAAGGTTCTATTTTAAAAAGCAATTTCATAAAGGAAACATAAAAATATTGTCTCTGCAGTTATCTCTGAGTTGAGGAGCAAGTTTAGCCCCACACAAGCAGGGACGCTGAACGACACACACACATTATGCTGTGTTTACCACCTTGGCTGCCATTCTGTGCTTTCTCTGATGCAGAACCAGGGGGCTGATTTTGAAAGATTCTGTGTCTTCTCATACACAAGATTTTATTATTATTTTTAAACATATATTTTTATTGATTTCAGAGAAGAAGGGAGAGGGAGAGATAGAAACATCAATGATGAGAGAGGATTACTGATCGGCTGCCTTCTGCATGCCCCCTACTGGGGACCGAGCCCACAACCCAGGCATGTGCTCTGATCAGGAATCGAACCGAGACCTCCTGCTTCATAGGTCAATGCTCAAGGACTGGCTAGGGCTCATACATAAGATTTTAAATTAGCGAGTCATTAACAATATGCTACTTGTATGTCGGCTTCTTCCTGGTCATTTCTGAAGTCAACAATAAGCAGAAACCTCCCAAGTTGCGTTTCCAAGAGCCTGTTGATCTGACTGCACTGACACAAACATAAAATCCAACTGGAGTTTCTAGCCTCAGGGACCCCACCTGGATTCGGAGGCCTCCCTGGACGGGGATTCTGGATATTGGTGGGGAGGCAGAAAGAAATCAGTTCCTCCCCATCCCTGCCCACTCCTCTCCCTTCTTTCATCTCACTTCTCTTCGACCACTGAAGGGCCCTGCATCCTTCCCTAGGGAAACTGAGGAGCCCAGGATGGACTGGTGTTGAAAGCCGGACACCCCACCCCACATGCAACCTGTCCCTTCCTTCGACTCTGCCCAAGGCCAGGTGGGACCCAGGTGAAGTAAATACAGAGAAAAGGTTTTCAACAGATGATTTACTGAACATATAACTCAAATAGTATGCAAACTATGACAAATGATGTCCTGGTTATGCCTGGTCATTTCTACACAGGTGCTGGAAATGGGGGGAACAGAGAAAGGCTTATGTTGAATCAAGGTCTGGTGGTCTGACCACTGCATCATTGCCAAGCCTGACATTCTCCTACCTAGACACTCTTTTGGGTGAACAGGATATCAAGGAAAGAAATGAGACCAGTGTGCCCCTCCTCTGCCAGAGCCCCTTGGTTAGAGGGATGGTCAGGTGAGCTGTGGGAGGAGAGCAGAACCTCCGGGGGGTGGGGGTGGGGGTTCTGTCTTAGTGGGGAAAACAAGCCTCTTTCATCGGGGTCTCAGGAAGAGACATCCAGAATGGTGCCTGTTCTTCACTCTTTCCCCGAGTGATCTTAGAGAGAGATGGGCAACTTTTCTGTCAAAAGCCAGATACTAAATATCTTAGGATTTGTGGGCCTAAGGCAGGGGTGGGCAAACTTTTTGCCTCGAGGGCCACAATGGGTTCTTAAACTGGACCGGAGGGCTGGAACAAAAGCATGGATGGAGTGTTTGTGTGAACTAATATAAATTCAAAGTAAACATCATTACATAAAAGGGTACGGTCTTTTTTTTTTTTAGTTTTATTCATTTCAAACGGGCCGGATTTGGCCCACGGGCCTTAGTTTGCCCACGGCTGGCCTAAGGTCTCTGTGGCAACTATTTAACTGTCCTTATAACATAAAACTCAGCCACAGAGAACATGTAAATGAACAAGTGGGGTTGTGTTCCAATAAAACTTTATTTATAAAAATGGACAAGCCATGCTGTGGTTGTAGGTCATACTAAAACAGGCCGTAGGGTGGTGAACCTTGTCTTACAGCATCTTTGATGCCACTTGGGACTTGAAAGGGGAAGCACCTCTGTGGCTCCTTCCAGCCACAAGGGCTTGGCTTTTGGTTAGAAGCCCTCGATCTGGCCAGCAATACCTCAGCCTCAGCTTTCCCACCCACTCTCAGGAGCCAGCCTCAGTTCCACAGCAGCCCAGTGTAGGAATGAATGAATGATGGAAAAGTCCTCAAAAAACCACGAATTTAATTTCAAGTAGTTTTATTTCAACCTCCATTTTTCTCTTCATTGTGGTTTTAAAACATTTTCTTCTTTCTTAGCCACCTGTAACGAGAGTCTTACTGATTTGGAGAAATGCAGTAGTTTCAATGAGAGAAGCTTGTCACTTAGATTTTGAAGTGAGAAGCCACTGAAAGGCAGCATTCTGAGGGAGCCCCTTGGGCTCTGCTGGGGCTGCGTCAGCCGGCGGAGCGCTCTGTGAGCCCACCTCCAAGCTCTGTCCCGTCCGTTTCTCTGCTCTTGTCTCCGCACAGAAGAAAACGTGTTCTCAGACGTCTTTTCACTTTTACTCTGATATATTGCTTTTGTGGAGCTTTAAATGGAAGAAATATTTTTGAACATCTATGTGTCAGACATGATTCTATACTTGAAAACATAATAAGCTCTTTAGACAACCTTCCTTGTGAGAATTGAACCACAACTTGTAATTTTTGTTTTCTTTTGGTCTGAACAATATTTAACAGGCTTTTAATTTTGCTGCCTCTTCTCGGAGGATTTCAGGCCCATGACCTCAAATAAAAGACCAATATGGAGGAGCAAGAAAAAATAAGAATGGGTCACAAACGACCCCCCTTTGCCTTTGTCTGCACTGATCCGTCCTTACAAAGGAGCTGACAGATAAGCTGACAACACGCTCTCCTCCTCTGGCAGAGAATAGCACTACATCAACACGGGCCCCACCCTGATTTTCTTTGGCAAAGGAAGGCAGCAGGCAATGGTTTTGCACTTTTAATGCATTGAGGTTTGAAAAGGATTTTGGAGTACCACTTAGAGGAAATTAGGTTGCAAATCATAGTGTCATTCTTAACTCAAAGGTCACATGGCCTCTGAAAATTCTCAAAGGCTTTATCAGCCACATGCAAACCTTCAGCAAGCAAAGTCCTGTTCCTCAGCCTGCCCGCTCAGGCACACGGCAGGGTCCAGGACCAAGCCGAGCTCCTGCAGGTCAGGGGCATTCAGTGGGCCCAGAGAGGGTCAGCCCTCAGCCGGTCTACCTGGTAATGGCTGTTACCTATTCAGGGTCAATCTCAACAAGGGAGCAGTTTTGGGCTGGGAAACATTGTGCTTGAGTACAGCATGAATTGTCCCAGCCCAGAGGGAGGGAATATCAATGGGGTTCAGGATTTCATAACAGTGGCTAACAATTTGCTCTTTTTCAATTTCACTATCATCTGCAAATGTGGCATAATGCCTCCTGCCAACATTGCCTGCCACGGAGGGACTCGGTGGCATAGGAATTGCAGCCCTAGGCCCACACTCCTGTTCTTTCTCACCACCTGCTGTCTCTACCTGCAAGTTAGTTATTATGTTTCTGCCTCTCCTCTCTCCAACACATGCACACACACACATGCATGCACACACACATGCACACACAGACACATGTGCATACACACACACAATTTTGTAATTTCCCATACAAGACCAAGGGCAAGACATGGAGCTCATCCACAAATGACACAAAGGTCTTGACTACACCTAGATGTTCAAGGCGACAGGAAAGACAACCTAGATATTAAGAAGATTGAGTACACCCTCAGAACCTTAAGCCCCAGATAACTGTTCCTCTCCTTTGCTGGCCAAACAAATACTAATAAAGGTAATTTGCATTTCTTTCCCTATCCCACCTCCCATCAAGAAATAGAATGATTGGTTCCATGTAAGATACAAAAAGAACTCATTTATTATATCAAATATGGTTTGAGTGATTATTACATGCTGGCCATGGAGCTAGAGATAAAGAATAGAGTGGTGAGGGGAAAAAATGATATTCTACTAGCTAGGTGTGTCACTAATTAGCTGTGTGTCCGTGGGCAAGTCATTGAACCTCTCTGGGACTAGGGTGAATCTCTAGTATTGGCTTTTTCTCTGATAGTCTAAGAATTCAACGGAAATGGGAGAGGGAGAGGGAAAGGACAGCTTTGGTGTCAGTGACAGAAGTGACTCCTGAAAGGATGTTCTGTTCAGCGCCAATACCCTCCAGCGGGACGAATAAGGAAAGAGTAAATAAGGCAACATCTACCCTCACACAAGGAGGAAGCAGCCCATTGGATGTGGAAGGCCCCTTCAAAAAAGGATCATTTGCTCCTTCAAAGGAAGGAGCTCTTCTGCTGTGTAGATCATTCACAGAAGAAGGGGGAGGATGAAGGAGTTCCCCTCTTTGGTTGGTTGCTGCCTTGGTCTTGGGCCCCTTCATCAAATAGACAAAGGGATCTAAGTCCTTTTCAGCAAGTCCATGTTCCCTGAATTTTGAGGATTTAGAATGTAAGGAGTGAGGAGGAAAAGCAAAGGTCTTGAAGTCACTAAGTGTAGCTGTGTGTCACACACTTTAATGTCTTAGTGTGTCTCTGTTTCCTCATTCTTAGAATTCTTCATGTTTGGGTTGTGCTTTATACTTATCCATGCCTATTTCACTCTACCAGGAAGGTAGGTGGTAGGAAGGCAGGAGCTAATTGGCACCAATCCTTTGATAGTGGGCTATCCTATGACCAGCCCATCTATGAGGAGCAATGTACCATAACCCTAGTCTATCTAGCATGACTTCTGAATTGATGTTTTAGGAGCCCTTCAACCTTGAGGTCCATCATACTTATGATAGTTACAAAGGCAGTCATTACAAGTGCCATTGGTCATACTCAATGCAAGGTTCCAACCCCACATATGACATGAGCTGGACTTATCTCTAGGAACATATCACTCTGTTTCCAAATACTAGCAGAGCAAACTCTTGGAATTCCCGAGGCAGGCATGGGGGGTGGGTCCTAGATGCCTGGAGCTAGGACTTCCCAGGCGGTGGCTGTGTAGCTAGAGCACCGAGTGCAGAAGTCCTTGATTCTCCCATCTAGTTGCCTGTAACCTTTCAGGATGGACTTAAGAATGAAACAGCAATTTTTCCTTCTCCCTCCCCATAGGACTTTGAAGGATCCTTGCTGTATTGTGCATTGAAAGCCCCCATTAGCAATGCAAGCACTTCAGAAGGCAGTGAGCGACTCTGACAAAGTCCAGAAATAGTACTGAGGAAAATTGCTTTTATGTCATTTTTGCTTAGAATGTCATGCTGTGAATAGTTATCATCTCAGCAGAAACATGGGGGAAAGATGGCATCTTTCTGGGCCTGCAGGGGCACTCTGCCTCCCGAATCCACACCATGCCTGCCAGGCCTCCAGGAGCCACCAGCAACTCCAGGGCAGCTATTGGGGCACAACAGGGGAGTGAGCAAGTGACAGGAAGCCTGGGAAGGGACTTCTAGCTCAGTTTCAATAGTATCACAGTCAGCACATGTGCCCCAAGGAGGTGACACTGTTTTGTTTTTTCTTCCAAATAGACTCTTAAAACATTTTTAAATTGTGATGTTATATATATATATATATCTCACACAACATTTATCCTTTTAACCATTTCAAGTATGTATTTTAAGGACATTGAATCCATTTACAGTGCATACAACCATTACCACAATCCATTTCCAGAACCATTACCACAATCCGTTTCCAGAACTCTCTTACCTTTTCAAACTGACACTGTACCCATTACACAATAACTCCCCATTGTCCTCTCCCCTGAGCCGCTGGGAGCCACCATTCTACTTTCCATCTCTGTGAATTTGACTACTCTAGGTTGAGTCATATAGTATTTCTTCTTTTGTGACTGGCTTATTGCAGTTAGCATGTCTTCAAGGTTCATCCATGTTGTGGCATATGTAGAATTTCCTTCCTTTTGATGACTGGATAATATTCCATCGTATGTGTATACCACATTTTATTTATTCATTCATCTGTTGATGGGCACTTGGGTTGCTTCTACCTTTTGACTGTTCTGAATAATGCTGCTAGGAATGTGGGTGTATAAATATCTGTTCCAGTTTCTGCTTTCAGTTCTTTTGGGTACATATCCAGAAGTGGAATTTCCAAAAATAGACTTTAAAAATGAAAAGGGGAAGTCCTCAGGGGAGTTGGTTGTACAATGTATACTGTATCAGCAGATTGGAAGAGCAGGGGTAGAGGCAAATGATTCAGGACTCTGCATCCAGAGGGACTGATGGAGGCAGTTGCCTCGGCAGCGTGGGCAGGTGAGAGGGACAAGCTTCATCTTAATGGAGGTCAAGCTGGGAGAGTGGGGGATTGGACCCTGAGGTTCTCCTTGGCGAGGCTGTAGCCAGCTTTGAGGGAGCTCCAGAAAGCCAAGCCAGGGCCGCCAGCACTTCAGGAGCCATTTGAATGCCCACCACCAGGCGTTCAGGAAGAGAAACTGCACCTCGTCTCCCCTTTGCTGCTGGTGAGGCCCTGCCACGGACAGCCTGCCCCTTGCCCAGTGATGGCCCAGCGCCAGGATGACTGCCGGTTCTCCCATGTAGGAATGAGGATGACTCCGGAGTGTGCCAGGCTTAAAGCTGATCTGGGGCTGTGAGGGGATGGGCACATTCCTGTAGCTTCCTGGATTCATTTGGGAGCCAAATCAACTTCAGAGTTTAACACAGAACTCCTAGGGGGTCCCCCAAAGCTGGTTCACCTGTGTGCACCCTCCCAGCTGTAAGCCTTTGGGTAAGAGGGCAGATGAAGTGGGCACAAGCTTGGGAATCATGGCAAAGTCTTAGAATGGTTGCCCTGCTTGGCCTGAAATGATCTCATCTGATACCAGTACTTCCCCTCCTTGGGCCAGGCCCAGCCAGTGCCCCAGGGACCTGCATTCTTGTTCCTGCTGCCTCCCAACAGGCAATGACTAAAGCACCCAAGATAATGACCAATCTTGGAAAGACTTGCATTCTACATACTTGGTTAAAATTTTTTTTTTATGCAACTAGTGTTCTACTTTTTCCTAGAATCTTTGCCTCTCTAAGGACCAATTCTTGGTCTTGCAAAGTGAAGGAAGCAAGGGATCCAAAAACATATTGGTCCACAGTAACTTTCAATTAGCCCCCCCAGCCAAGTGATAAAGATATATTGCATATTCTAGGAGAGCCCACCCAAATCCTTGCTTGCTCTGTTGCCTAAAGGGGCCCCTAAAGGGGTTGTCCACTCCATAATAGCTTACACTTCAGGCCTGGATTTCAAGAGGATTCATTAGTCAGTGGCTGTGGGGGGGTGGGGAGGAGAGGGGAGGCCTGGCCCCATGACAACTTGGATGGTTTGCTGTTGACTTGGAAAGAACGGCAGCCAGGTTCTGAATAGAGAGAGGGAATCGGGGACAGAGTTCTCAGTGAATGCTAAAGCGAATAAGATGAAGTTGCTTCAGAAAGATGTCCAGCCAGCAGCAGACGAGCACATTTGTGCCTGTGGCGGATGGTTCAGGCGCGGTCACATCCAGGAGCGGACACACAGGGATAAATGGGAGCTCACTTTACGAGTAGCCAGGCAGCTCTCATCAGGACGTTCTTTTCCCAGATTAAAAAAAAATCGATCTTTATATAAAACAAGGATGCTCTTGTTTAGTATTCCAGATCCCTTACATTTTGCCCTGTGGCCCCTTTAGAGTGAGTGGCTTCAGAAGATAACCGATTTTTATGTCAGTTATCTTTGGGGCGAGATCTAAACAAAACAAAACAAAACCAAAAAAAACCCAAAACAACAAAAGAAAAAAGAAAAGAAAGTTCTTTTAATGATTCACAAAGCACTGGGAAGAATCATGCTTTAGGAATTGGGGGAACTGGAACTCGCTTTGGCTCTGCTGCTCTGCTGGCTACTCAAAACTACAGATATTATTTAGCCATTGGGCACTCAGCTTCCTCAATTTATCATAGGGTAGGAGTGGGTGGGAGGCGGCTGGTTAGATGTCTTTTGCTCATGACCCACAGGGCTCCAGGGATCTTGTGAACACTTCAAAACAGCTCGCAATGTTGTAGCTTTGTGCATATGAACTTTTTTTTTTTTCTGGAGAGAAGGCTCATTGCTTTTGTCATATTCCAAAAAGTGGTCCATTGCTCCCCAAATGTCAAGAACTCCAGAACTGGGTTCCTAAATGTCTTAACTGTCTTTGCACATCTGTGATCCTAAGAATATTCTGGTTTGTTCTGAGAGGGGCTGTGAGGGTGTTTTCCCTACATCTGTTAGGTTTTCATTGCAACATGAGAACAGATGCAGGTACAGGCTCCGGCCCACTCTTGTTTCCTGGTCTTGGCAGGGCTCTCTGGGGGAAAAGCATTAAGAAGTAGGAAACAGGGGTCGTCAGCCCCTTTAATCTTCCCAGTTTCTGGCCGTGCCTGTTCATCCCACCCCTGCAGGGGCTCAGACAGCCGTGGGAAGCCTGTGCAGGTTGCTGCTCTACACACTTCGCTGCTGGGTCCCTTTGATCTTTGCTCGAACCCTTCACCCAAATGTGCCTATTGGACATCCCCTCCCTCATATAATTGACTTTAATTGAAAAGTGGGGAGTGAACTTTTATTACCCCCTCTGCCTCTGGTAAAGGAGCGTCCATTGCTAAATGATTAACCTCTGGACATGCAGAAGGAGGTGGGGATGGGGGGCTGTGTTGTTTCTGAAGGGAGAGTTCCGGGGCTGATTCTGGGCCAACTGGCTGGGAACACCCCCAGAAGGGGCACATCAGACCATTCTGCCCCGAGTGTTTTCAAAAAACAAAATCAAGTCAAGTGATCTTCTGTTCAACATACACAAAATCCACTGTTTCAAAACACTTTCAGCGTGCAAAGGGGAGGAGACGGGGACATCTGCGATAGTGTCAACAATAAAAATAAAGGAAACTATAAACTTTCATCGTGACTTTTGTTCCCTTAGCTGTCTTGTTCCAAGGATGTTGCAGGGGATTACTGAGTGTTCTGCCTGTGTCTTCTGTCCCGAGTGTGACCCTCTCAGTGCAGTGCCGTGACCAAGGCAGGATGGTCACGGGGAGCATGGGCCTCCTTACAGGAGTGGGCATGTGGGGGTGGGGAGATAATTTTGCCCGTATTTCCAACTGCTGCTCATCATGAACGGCTTTGCTTTCCTTGGATTGTGGGAAACTGTTCCCCAGAAGGGGCACGTGGCATTGTCTAACTCTGAGGTACAGGGCGAGGCAGTGGCTGGGCACTGCTGTCAAAGGGTTGCTGGTGTCTGCTTTGGGCCAGTGGCTAGTGCACCAGGTGGGGTGCAGTGATGAGATCTTCCTCTGATTTTGTTTGCAGAGGGAAAAAAATTCAATTTAAGCCACTTGGAATTCTGGAAACCATGGAATTTCTTTTTTCTTTCTTTTTCTTTTTTAAAGAAAGCTCTCCTTCGTGTAAGACATATCAAGTACACTTTTTTTAAGGAATTATTTTGTGGGTGCAAATTCATGGATTTTTTTCTACACTTCTTACCCTTAATGTTTCAGGTGCAAAGCCACATGAATGAATGCCTCTCACCCCACACTTCAGTTTCCTATTTTTGTGCAAAATCCTTTTTCAATGATTTTTGAAAGCCAGGATGGTTCATCATTTTCCTTCCACTAGTGATTCTTTTTTCTTTTCTTCTCTCTCTCTCTCTCTCTCTCTTTTTTAAGCAGCTTTAGTATTTTCTCTAGAATATTTTAAGAAAGAACATGTATAGAAACATTTTATTCACATCACATGTTCTCCAAGCCCTCTTGTGGGATGAGGTTTAACTCCTGAACAGGGGCCCTTTGATAGCTAAAAATTTGGTGTTCAGCAATTATTGTTTTCTGAGAACTCCAAGTACACCAGCATTGCAGTTTTTGAAACAATCGCCTTTTCTCTGGTTTCTCATCTCACTTGGCTCCCACGGAGACACGAGACAGGCCCTCTGTTTCTGTTTAAGTAGAACATCTGACAGTTATGGCCCAGCTGGAAGCAGAGAGGTGGGCTGGCTCAACCAGGAGCTAGCTCTCTCTCTCTCTCTCTCTCTCTCTCTCTCTTCCTTCCTTTCTTTTCAGCTTAAAATGTGATATGGGCTTGTTATATGTTTGTTTAATCTTAATTCAGGCTCCTGTATAAAAATCCTGATGGGAGAAAGAAAGCAAAACTTCAACATATGTGTTGAACTTGGAATAAGAAACTTTAATCCTTGGAAAGACGGTATTATGTAAATTGCAGATGGCAATGAATCACAATCTATTCAGACAGTGGCAGGAACATTGTATTTCCCACTCTAATATTCAGTTCACACAATCATACCTTAAAGTGACCTTCGAATGCATATTTTTCCTAAATTTTCTTTAGGCCTCTATTTATTTGATTTGACTGAAACCCTAGTGGCCTATATAAAGGGAACCAGATGTTTCCCTTTTACAGAAGGCGCACCTGATGGCCAGAGCCTGCGCAGGTTTGCTGGTGGCCAGCTGTTTGCTCGTACTCTCAGCATCAGTATATATTTTAACTGCAGAGAACAAATAAAAGGCTCCATTTATTGGGCACTTTTGTGCTGGGCCCAGTGCTGGGTGCTTTCGGTTCATAGGCTGATTTATTACATCATCTCATGAGGTTGATCTTCTTACTGGCCCATTACTTTATTGAAGAGAAACCAAGGATCAGCGAAGAGGACTTTTCCAAGGTCACAAAAATAAAAATTAGAAAACAAACCTGGGGTGTCTGCCAGGAAATCATGACTGTCTCATATCACTTTGACCCAAATGTCAGTTGTGCCCTCCTGCCACTTGGTGTGAATACATAAGATTGCCGTGAAACTCACTCCCATCCAAAAGAGGAGAAAGTCCAATAGCACCTTGTGAGTTTCTGGGGACATATCCTCTGTGTAGGAGAGGTGGTTCATCTTAGTGATTAGGAGCATGGGCCCTAGGGGAGCGTGAGCAACCTGTCTGTGCCTTGCTGCCCTCATCTACAGCATAGAGACAAGAATGGTTTCTACTTCACAGGGCTGCTGGGAGGCGGAAACTAATTCATCCATGCTCAGCCCTAATGATTGCTATGGACGTTGCTTCTGGACCTGGGCTCCCACTTCTGCTAAATGAATTCCCTTTATGAGGGTCTCTAGTTCTTGAATACCTGGGCCCCACTCCCAGCATAGAATTCAGTCCTTTTGATTTCCATAAACTACCCATATTTCTCCAGATCCCTATGCGTGTCCTTAGTAGGTTTTACCAAGTGTTCGAGAGAATCAGAGAGGAATTACCTTTTCATTTCTCAGGAAAGCACATAGTTTCAGTTGAAAATCAGATGTTCTTATTCTCATTGCCTTGTCTTCTGCTAATCCCTGTGCTCACAGCCTCACACTCTACTTTATTAAGATGTTTCCACACTCTACTTTATTAAGATGTTTCCATAAAGAAACAGTTTCCTAAAGAAAATTCAGGAAATTTCTTTTTAATTCTTGGTACTGATTTCAAGAAAAGGAAACTATTTTTGTTGTTGGTCCTCCTTCCCTCCTTTCCTTTTTCCTTCCTTCCTTCCTTCCTTCCTTCCTTCCTTCCTTCCTTCCTTCCTTTCATGTTTCAAAACATAAGAAAAATATAAAATTCACCTGCTGGGTATTTTCTAATATCAAGAGAAATACGTGCCTTGAAGTATTATTTTGTCCCTTTCCAGTGCTATTGAATTTTCAGAGAATCCTTTCTTTTCCTCCCAGTTGCCTCTTGGAGGAGTCTATGGGTGGAATTCACCTCCTAGTTCTTGTGCAGACTGAGCATGAAACTCCTGGGGAGCCATTATCTGAGAGCAAGCTGTTCCCCTAAGCAGGACATGCTTAGAGTGCCCCTTACCTGGCCATGGGAGCAGGACCACTGGCTAGGCGAGGATGTCCTCTAAACTGCATCTCTCCTTTCAAAGTAGTAGCTCACTCCCTCTCTCCTTTCAAAGTAGTAGCTCACTCCCTTGGGGAAGAGAAGCTGGTACAAGCAAAAAGGTGGCAGGTGGCTAGAGGGAGGAAAGCTGGCTGACTCAGCAGGAGTAAGCTTAGTATACTGTGTGTGTGTGAGTGTGTGTGCACAAACACATACATGTTTACATACTTATTTTTCTAATTATATAATTAATGCATATAAATAATTTTGGTTAGGAAATTTGGAAACTATGGAAAAACCCAAAGGAGATAATTATAAATAATCACAATTTCACCATGTAGAGAAATCCCTACTTAATATTGCTACATTTATTTCCAGTTATCTTTTTGTGACTACACATATGCATAAATAACACATATATTTCAGGTAAAAAAAAAAATGACCTTACGCCTGCTCATTATTGATAACTCTATTTAGACCAAAATAGAATAAATATGGTTTTTGCCTGACACAGAGAACTTACTCATTGGCCTTTTCTGATTTTTATCTGCTCATCTCAATCAAGTGCTTCTCAACATTTGCATTCCTGCTCACCCTATTTCAGAATGCTTTCTGGACTCTAACTCACCCTATTTCAGAATGCTTTCTGGACTCTAAAGTCAAATCTGAGTAGCCTCAGTTCTCTGTACCCCAGCTGGCCCCATCTGCCTGCGAAATAGATCATTTCAACATTCAAAAGCAAATTGGTGCAATATTAGACTTGGAGGCATAAGTCCACATTCAGATCCATTTCTTTAGACAGTTATTTTTTAAAAATATATACTTATTTATTTCAGAAAGGAAGGGAGAGGGAGAGAGAGATAGAATCATCAATGATGAGAGAGAATCATTGATCAGTTGCCTCCTGCACGCCCCCCACTGGGGATTGAGCCTGCAACCCAGGCATGTGCCCTTGACTGGAATCGAACTCAGGACCCTTCAGTCCACAGGCTGACGCTCTATCCACTGAGCCAAACCAGCTAGGGCGACACAGTTTTATCATCTGCCAAATGGGATATTAAGCGTGAGCGGTGGGCCCAGGATTATTGTAAGGATTCAATGAGATAGCTTGGGAATGTGCTCAGCACAATGGGCATGATATGGAGCACATTCAATTTATGAAAACCATGGTTCACCAACTGCATGGCTGGAGAACAAGTAATATGCAGCATCCAAGTGATATTTTCCCAAGGTGAGCTTACAAGATGCAGCTCTTGGAAGGTGAGGTGAAATGGAAGTGACGGAACAGTACACCTCCTACCTGCTTGAGCATTTGCTACCTTCCAAGCACTTCACAGGGGTTCGTTTAATTTTCACTGCAATCTTATGAAGTGGATACCACCACTCTATCAGTTAGAATATTTGAAATTGCCAGGGCAAAGCGGCTTAAACGATGAGAAAATTCATTCTCTCTCACAACAGGAAGTCCAGACTTAGAGCGGTCTGCAGAGTTGGATGATTAGCAATCCAAAATGTCAAGTGCAGCTCTGTTTCTTTCCCTCTCATCTGTCATCCCTCCACTGGCTTCTCTCTCAAGCCAGAAGCACGATGGTGGCAGTAGTTCCAGACGTCAATGCCAGGCACAGCGAAGTCCAGAGTGAGGTCATCTCTCCGTGGGGCGCTCTCTTAGAAGTGAGAAACATTCCCCCAAATGTCTGCAGCAGACTTCCCTTTACACTTCCGTGTTCAGAATGCTGCCTATTTCTGAACCAGTCATTAGAAAAGCGAACATCATTACCCTTAGATCAATGAGGTCCACTGGCCTGAGGCTCATGACGCCATGAGAGGAAGTGGGTATCTGGCAAAACTGGGGTCTTGTTAAGAAAGAAGAGTGGGTGCTGGGCTGGCACCCATTAGCAACCAATTAAAGGATCAACCCTATTTTTCCAGATGAGAAAACTGCCAATCAAAGAGCTTAATAAGTGAAGTGATGTCCTGTGGCTGGTGAGGGGCAGAGACAAAATTGTAATCCATGTTTCATCTAACTCTAATGATAACACATCTCTAAAAACAGATAGGGCTGTCCTGTGTCTTTTGCAAATGCTTAGAGCATGAGAGTGCATTTGCAGCAAGATTCCTTTAGGAGCTTGTAAAAGCTTATGGACTGACTAAAGCTGAAGACTTGGCAATGTGGAAGGCAGAGAATGCCGCGTGGAGCCAGCATGACCTGGCAAGGAGCCAGAAGTGGGGTGGTGCCACTGAAGACACAGTGGGGGAAAGAGGCTAATCCTTCAACAGTGACAGGTCATAGTAAGAACATGTGTAGTCCCATGCGGTGTCCACGCTGCTGAATAGATAGCGAGACGAAGTGGTGTCCCCGTCGTACACCAATGCTATTTTCAGTGCCAGCTTCCAGGTTCTGCGTTCTTTACAGGTGTTTACTTAGCTGTTCATTGTGAGATCAAATAGAGGTAAGCTCTCTTCTCATCAGTGTACTTGGTGGAAAGGAGAATTTGAGGAGTCTAAGTTTAGCCTGAGGCCCCAAAGTTAGAACCTGAGTTCTTCCATGACCAGGAGCCACGTTCCTCTCTCTCCAGCAGCTCTGTCACTTGCCCCACTTTGTGTGCCCATGGGTTCCATCCTTGACTTTCCCCTCATGTTCCATGTTCCATTCGACCCTGTCTTCAAAGAAAGCCTGAGGCCTGTGATGCTTAGGTCTAGGTTTCAAACTCCTGTCTTTTGCCTCCATTCCAGGACTTGGTCCCAAGTACCTATGGACACCTTCACCTAATCACCTGAGAGGCTCTTCCAACTCAGTATGTGCAAAACCCTCACGGAAACCAAAATAAGAGCATTTGTTTCTATCCCATAGCCTTTCCTTCAAATAGGTACCACCATCCAGCTGACAATGCAAGATGGAGTCCTCCCATCATCTTGACTCCTGACGCCTAACTGATGTTTAAGTATTGGCCATGTTCTGCTAGTTCTAGTTCTCCTATCCAGCCACCCCTATCTCTTCATTCCTATCGACTCTGTCCTAGTTTGGGTTTGCATTGTTTCATGCTCGGGCTATTTCAGTAGTCCTTGCCTATTCTCCCTCACTGTATCTCTCCCCCCCTCAACCCATTCTCCACACTGCCACTGACGGTATCTTTCTGAAGCACACACTGCACCTAGTGTTCACCAAGTAGCTCTTAACAGGTCTCCCAGTGTCTACAGGATAAACGCCCTTACCAGTCTGTTCCAATTTGTCTCTAGAGGACATTCTTATCCCTTAGACCAGTGATTTGCAACCTTTGCCATCTCATGGCATGCATAAACTAATCCTAAAATTCTGTGGCACACTAATATATATATATAGTCAAATATATATATATATTGTAGATCTGACAAAAAATAGAAATAATTTAAACTCATTCACACCAAACAGCTATTGTTGTGTTGGCTGTTGTCATTTTTTGATAATCTAAGGGAAAAGAAATCAGTGCCCCTGACTAAATAGTGAGGTGTTGCATACTTTAAAAATTGTTGTCACACTGGTTGAAAATCACTGCCTTAGACCACTAATGCATATCTTTTAAGACCCAGCACACATATGCCTCCTGGATTCCCCAGATGGAGCCAATAATTTCCTCTTCTGTGCCCTTCTGGCATTTTGTGCATCCCCTGAGACATGCGTGCAGCATTACATTGCAGTGCATCTTTTTTTTTTATTAGGTGTGCCCTCTAAACTGTGAGGATCATGGCCTCTTTACACAGTATTTGTAGCTCTCATTTAGTTAGTAAGGCCTGGAAGATAAGTGTTGTTGGATATAAAATAACTTCTTTCAGCTACGTATCTATGCATGGCGAACATTTGTGGTTAAACACCAAACTAATCAATGCCTATGATTCAGTTGTTAACTTAAAAAAAAATGATTTAAGAGAGGAAGGGAGAGGGAGAGAGAGAGATAGAAACATCAATGATGAGAGAGAATCATTGAGTGGCTGCCTCCTGCATACTCCACACCGGGTATCGAGCTGAGGTCATAGTTGACGCTCAACTACTGAGCCACACCGGCCGGACAGTTGATCTTAACTTTAAAAAAAAACCAAAAAACTTCATACTGCTCACATAGGCAACACATACCCCTTGTAAGAATTCTTCTTTTGAGTTGTGGGCCCTTTCCTTAAACAAATGGTATTGCCCATTTGTCCTCCCTGTTCCTGAGAAATCACTGTCCTATCCCAGGATAGATGTTTGACATCATGAGAGTATCCTTTTCAAGTCTATATTTAATGCCAGGCTTGTTCCTCATGGCTGTTCTTGTCTTAAGTCATTTCTTTGAATTATTTCAGTAACTCAGGGATCTTGGTATTGCTGTGCTGTTTCTCTAATTTACAAATGAGGAAACTGAAGCACAGAGAGGTTGAGTAACGCCCAAGATCACACCCCTCAGTGAGTGATGGGACAGGGAGAGGACCCAGGCTGTCCTGTGCCAGAGCCAATGCTCTTAACACTCATGGAACCACTAAGGATGGCCTCATTTTCATCTTAGAGTCACTGTTAATCATTTGTTTTTACAAAAGATGTTGCACCTCAATAAAAACATGAGTGGTCAGGAGCAAATATGAATGTGTTTGAATGTCCTGCTCTGGCATCTGCTGGCTGGGACTCAATTCTAATCAACACATTCTTCCACTGATGCTTGGAATCAAATATTTGATCTCACACTCACCTACATTAACAAACAATTACTCCTCACGAAGAGAGATAACAGGAGATCTGAGTCCTTAATTTGCTAAAGTATTTTCCCGTTGTGCACGTTAGTTCATTGCCTCATTTGCCCTCTTAAGAACTCACACATCCTTGTTCTATCTACCCTGGTAAATGGCACGGAATCTTGCTGCAGACTGGAAATTCATCCACTTGGACCTCGAGGAAGACAGTAAACAGACTACAACCCCCAACCAGCAGGCGTTAAAGGAGGAAGGCTTTCATTATTCTGCTAGAATTTGAACCTGGGGTGCCAGGGAGTCTGAGCATTTCAAACCCTCGGGCTAAAAATCAAATCACGAAACTTTCTGCTCTGTGTGTGTATGGAGGGGAGCGGTGGAGGCAGGTAGTGTAGAAGGAAAGGAATAAAATCAAATCCGCTCTCAACATCAAGGTTAACCATCCCTCTGCTTACACTTTGGAGAGAAGCAAAAGGATTCTGTAACTCCAGATATAACATAAGTTGCCCTAGAGGTCATTCCTATTCTTCTCCTTTCTCCCTCTCCCTCCCCTCTTTTTATATGGTTAGTTAGCTCATTGTTCATTCCTCCTCAGTCCTATTGAACAGTTTGCTGTTCCTTTGTATTTGTTCTGGGATCTTTTTGTGCTTTTGTGTGATCTCTCCTCACTTAGAAGGCCCACCCCTGGCCTTGGCATCTGCGTATTTTCTCTGCACAGGACCCACTTAGGACACAAGGTGTGGGGCTTGGGGGCAGGCTCCCTCTGTGGTTGGGGAAGTCCTGTTTCCCTGGTCAGCCCTCCATAGCTTCCGGTCTGTACAGGGTGACCCTGCTCTTTCCTATGTGTGGGTTTGCCCTTTATCCTTTAGTCAAGTGTCCCTGCTTGGAATCAGGGACACTAAGTGAGGGCTGCTCCCTAGAAGCAGGAGACACTGGATGGAAGGAGTCATGAATTGGTGGGGCTGGAGCGGCCTAGGCCTGATCTGTTCAGGTCACATAATCTGATTTGATGAGCCCCATGGAGCAATTAGAAGAGAGTTTGGCATAGTTAGGCACTAACCGGTGATCTCTCCCTTGTTTTAGTTGCCCCCATCCCTCCCCAAACACTTAAAACCTTCTCAGGCTTCTCAGTGGAGGGATGGTGCAAGGAGGGAGCTGGAAGCGTCCACTCAAACTCATTAGAATCCACTTGGTGATATAATATTGTTTGCTAGATTCTACACTGGCACGTCCTCATTTTACTATGCATAATGACTGCTATTGGGCTACTTAAGTCTCATTGTCTCTCTTTGTGTAAGGCAGAGAGGGATAGGGTCGCAACACACACTTACACACACACACACACACACACGCACACACACACACACACACACACACACACACACACCAGGGCCCCTGATGATTTTCTGTCCCTGGAATGTGAAGGGGATAAAGTCCCACCTTTTGAATTCCATGCCCAGTGGACCTGTGTTCCTCCGCGCTGAGTTGCACCAACCTGCCCTCGCCAGTCCAGGCCTTTTGTGGGATTCCGAGTGTGGGGAGGCCTTCCCGCTGCTGCAGGAGAGAGAAGCCCTGCTGCAGGCTAACTCCCCAAGGCCAGGCATGGAACTTCCCTGGCAACTCAAACAGGGAATGATTCATTTCCTGTCATTAGGGCAAAAAAGATGTCATTCACAGAGCTCTCTAAGCTGGAAAAGCACATTATGCTTTAGCTCCATTATATTTATACTCCATTTCCTGATGGATGGCATCAGCCCTCCTAATTTCCTTTCAGTGGTGGTTCTCTTTGGGCTGTTTCCAGATCGGGAGGGAGGCTGATGGAGCACATGCCGAGCTATCCAGGTGCCCGTGTGCCGTTTGGGGGGAGACAGGAGATGACACTAACTCAGCCCCGGATTACAGCAGTGGCACCTGCTTTCTCCTCAATGGTGATGTGTTCATGGTTAATCCTCAAGTTGCTATAGAACCTTTCTAAATATTTAGGTATTGGGTCTCAGGTTAAAACTGTCATGTTCAGGCTCACCTAGGTATATATCAGCTAAAACAAAAGACAAAACAAATAAAAACCCAGAACCCAACCGCCCACTTAAATTGCAGTGGGTATTGTTTGTAGATTATTCCTTTTTGGGAAGTAAATATTTCCCAAGAAAAACAAGTTTACATCAAATAGTCTCTTTAGTTCACTTTTTGATATTGCAGAATTATGTAATCATAGGTTTGAATTTACAGAATGTTCCCTTTCAAGGAGCTCCAAGAACTTAATATTTTTTCTTATTTGTTTGCAGAATGCGCTCAGGAGAAACATGAAGGTACTAAATTGCCCTGGTTACAGATGGCAAAGGGCCTAGAGTCACAGAGAGGTTAGGTGACTTGCCTAGGGTCACACAGCTAGAGTTGGGATCTGGTGTAAAAAGCGCATGCTCACTGGGCGTTGAATGCTGCCAGCGCTTGACATGGACCCTGTATCTAGAGTGACTAATATCTGTGTATGGGGTACCTGGCTAGTACACCCCAGGCTGAAGACCAGAGTTCAGACCTGTCTGTGCCAGGGCAGCCACAGGACTCACCTCATTTCACCACCACAAGCGCTTTATAAGGTTGGCTTTGGTACCACAAATGGGAAAATTGGGACTCTCAGGGCCACAGAGCTGGCAGAGAGGAACAGGGTTTGTAGTCACATCTATCTGGCCCCACTTGATTGGCTGCCGGTGGATCATAGAAAAGCAAAGGTCTCTGGACATGGAAGAGGTATGGGAGGCAGGAGGTTCATGACATCTGGGAGCCGATGCTAAGAGCAACCGAAGAGTAAACATTTCAGATAAAATTTGACTTGCTAGTTTCCATTTACATTGAAATTAGTGTGTCTTTCCTTTTGGTACCCCCTCCCCCTTCCCACCCCTTCCCGTTAAGGAAGTGAAAGTTATTACCAGGGTTTTGCTACAAGTGGGAAAGGGAAGGAGCAGAAAGGAAGGAGACTGGTTGAAGAAGACTGCCCCACAGTGTGGCTGTTTGGCGTTGGAGGCATATGATTTTGGGCAAGGACACTGGGCAGAGAGAGAGAAGGGTGTGAAAGGCAGCCATTAACAAGATGTAATTAGCCTTGAAGAGCCCAGCAACTTCCTCACTTCAGTCAGAGAGATAGCAAATACCACCTAGTGCCAACATGAACATTTCAGAGAGGAACATAAACATGAGAGAGAGAGAGAGAGAGAGAGAGAGAGAGAGAGAGAGAGAGGTATATTTATGCAATTGTTTAATAGCCATGTGCCATACTAAGCTATAAGTTCAGACTGTGTGTCAGAAGTGTCAACATGCTTACCAATCTTGTTTACTATTATGGGCATACAGGAAGACTACATTTCCCAGCATCCCTTGCAGCTAGATTGGTCACATGACTGGGCCCTGGCCAATGTAATAGCATGGAAGTGAGGTAATCTTTGTTAAAGTCTGGGTCCTGACAGGTGTACTGCCAGCCTGTACAGGACGTTGAGGAATAACATTTTATTGTATTAAGCAACTAAGATTTTGGGGTCATCTCTCCCAGCAGCTTCTATTAATTTCTCTGGTTGATAAAGAAAGTAAGTAAAAAGAGGACAAAGACCAGTTTAGTTTTTGCCCACAATTTTATCCAGGGGTGATATTCAAAATGTTAACAGATGCCAGAATACTGGGACCAGTCGGTCCACACAAATGCTGACTGCAGTACTGAGGAGGGTCCTGGAGGCACTCTGCATAACCAGGTATTAACCCTTTAGCTGATGGATTTTGGGGAACTCCAGGGATCCCAGAAGGGGAGACATTGGTAGTATGGAAGAACTTCAATACTTTAACAGCCCACACTGCAGTACCTGTGCATGTCAATTTTATCCCTAATGCTTAGTACAGTCCTGGCACAAATAGGTGTCCAGTACCAATTGTTTTGAATTGAAGCCAGATAATTTGAATATGCGTAAATAGCGTCCTGACTGAGGACTGAGGGTACAAATTGCAGACATCTGGTGGGAGTCCTTCCTGGTGATCATGCATGGAATCTGGAGATATCCATGTGGGCTCTATTTGACCTACAATTGACCCTGGAAGAACATGGGTTTGAATTGCATGATCCACTTATACGTGGACTTTAAAAAAATAATATATACAGCCGGCCCTTCACATTCATAGATTCAACAACCACAGATAAAAAACACACACACAGTATTTCCCAATTCTCAATCATGGTTTTCCAATGGTGGACCAAGAATACAATTTTTGATTTGCAGTCGGTTGAATTCCTGGTTGTAAAGGGCCGACTGTAGAATCAAGTTATATTTGAATTGTCGATTGCAAGGGATTGCACCCCTCACCTGTGTTGTTCAAATATCAACTGCAGTTTTTTACCTTGAAAGATGGATGAGGCACTCCTATTACAATGGTGAGTCTTTAACCTTTGTTGGGTTTCTGAATCCTTTTGGGGCTTAGTGAAATGTATGAGTTCCCTTCCTAAAGGAATGCACATATACACATAAATACAAGGATGTAGATATTAGGGTGTAGGGGTTCATGTGTCCTTTGAACTCCACCTCCAGGAATGAAAAGTAACACAAGGAGGAAAGCAATTCATGGAAGTGGCTCAGTGTGGGCCAGGACTATTTGCCTTTGAGCAAAGAATATGTGTGCCTCGTAAACATAGAACTTAGGAGGTTTCTACGACACCTGTAACTTCACTTCCACAATATTTTATTTTTCTACATTTCCATCTTCTTGCCTGTAGTGAATAGCAGCATAATCTAAAAAAAAGAGGGGGGAGGTTTGCAGCTTTATATAGCAATGAGTATTAGCATTTATGTCATAATTTTAAAATTGAGTTTGACTTACACACTAGGGCAGTATAAAAACCTGCATGTTATGACCATGTACTTCCTTCTGTGTCTCAGCTGCTTCTTAGAGAAACAAGAGGTTCTTCATGCTGCCAGAGCGTGTTTATTTTAACACCCACCCTCGGGGGGCCCGCCTTCCTGTTCCCCACTGGATCTGAAAACTGTTGGGTGGTGAATCCTGCAGATCTAAAGGGAGGAATTTCTGGCAGTTGGAAGATTGAGTGATTCACTTCCTGACGTGAGAAAAATCTCATTCATAAATGTTCCCTCACTTGTAGCAACTTTAGCTTTAGTGGGTTTTTATTACCAGATCATTCCAGACCCTGACAAGTCTTTGGCACAGTCTGCAGGGATGTGAGGACACTTGTCATGTCATTCCACAGTGGCCTGACCGTAGAGTGAGCCGGGGCCACTCCAGGGACTAAAGATAGTCATTTTGAAGCAGAGGTCAAGGTGATGCTGGACAAAATGAAGTGGTAGGTTTTTGTTTTTTTTCCCAAGGTACTGGGAACTAAAAAATAACTCCCACTATGGTTTAAAAAATGTGTCTGTCTAGTCCTTTTGCTGTCAAATGAACCCCTATTTTCTCAAGGCTGAGAATTGCATGTTTGGGGGCAAAGGCTTTAGATATCCTTTGCAATTAGCAGTGACCCTGATGTCCTGGAAGATGAGTCCTGGACAGGGGCAGGCGGTGCTTCTGGGTGGCCAGAGCAGGGTTTCTGTGGAGAGAAGTAGTGAGAATAGAGCCCAGGGTTGGTCAAAGGAAAGGGTGGGGTGGGATTGAAATGCCTCAGTGAGAACTTGTGCTTAAATTTGTGATCCTTAAGATACTCCTCACAATCTCTTGCGTGTGAGAGTGAGGGAATGAGTGTTGAGGAGAAGACAGACGAGGCACATTTGGTGGGTGTGCTGAAAAAATCACCTACTTCGTGATTTCGCCTTCAATGAATTTGCTGCTCAAACACATGGCAGTCCTCACCCTTGTGCCTGGTGAAGCCCCCAATACGGGTGGTGGGCCGAGCCCCGAGGCAGGGTGGGATCAGACAAGGAGGACCTGGTCTGGAATAGAGAGGTGAAGTGGAGGTCAGGCATGAGGTGATAAAAAAAATACCTGGAACCAGGGAGAATGTCAAAGGCCATAGAATCAGGATTTGTCTGGGGCTGAGGAGCCTGTGGGATTTGGGGATCTCTGCAATGCTGCTCCCTAAAGTCAGTCCATCTCCAGAGAAAGAACCAAGTGTGTTGGACCTGCATGATAGGTGCTGGGCCTTAGGCCACCTCACTCTGTGCAGGGCGGTGGCAGCCCCATCTCCATGTAATGATCTCAGAGAGCTTTGGGTATTGACTCACCTCCTATGTTCTGACTCTCAATGCAGGAATGAAGTCGGTCCTGATCTAGTCAGTGGCCTCCAGGCTAGTGCTGGCCAGGGAGAGGACCTGCTTTTCATCCTGTTATAGAGTAACTAATGTCTCGGGTGGCAAGCCTACCTACATGCTAAATGGAGACCCCAACGTGTGCCAGAGGAGCCCATGGCTGTGCAAGCTGAGGGTGTGTCTGCCTTCCTTTCTCCCACATGGAGGATGGAAATCTGATAACCAGACTATGTGTGGAACTGAGGCCTGTGTGCTGGGCTTGAGGCTTTGCCCCCGGCCCCTCACTGAGATCTCTGCCATTCTGCAAGGTGAGGGTTTCCTCTGTTCCTCAGGAGAACAGAGGAGAGAGCAGAAAAGGGGTAGGAACAGGTCCTGAGAGCTCACTATCCTGGGGAAACGCCTTTTATGTTTGTCTATGGGTCGCGTGGGAAGACTGCTAAGAGAATAAGCAGAGTCAGAATGTCTGAGATCTTATCTGGGCTCTGTCACTAACTGACCTTGGGCAGGTTATTGACTCTTCCTTGAACCTGTGTCCTCCTCTCTAAAATGGGGATAGGAAGCTTCCCCCTCATGCATTTGTTTTTAGTATTGAATGAAATGATATAGAAGAGGAATAGGTTAGTGTCTGACATAGAGTAAGCCCTCAGAAATGGTAGCTGCAACCATGATGATACAATGACCTTGTTGCCAATACTGGTAACCCACTGCTGCCTCTTTTCACATTAGCAAAGAATCATTTCTCATATTAACCTGGAAGGTGACACTGAATAGGGATATTTTGGTTAAGTTAATAAAGAAGAGAGGATTTTGGCAGGTTGCCTGGAGGAGTGAGGGTGTACTGCTCCTGAAAAATGACTTCTTAGCTGGTGAAACCAATGTTCTTGGATGACTCAGTGGAGGAAGTGAGCTAAACACTTGATGATGAGGGAGAATTTCCTCCCCAGCTGTGACTGGTGAAACTATAGATCCAATGCCAGTGGCAAAGGTGGTAAGGGGTGAGGTGGAGGGAGAAAGGAGGGGGTGGGTGGGAGAGATCACTATTGGCCAGAAGCCAACCCAGAACCTCCACTCAAACTGGAGACAGCTCAGATCATGAATCAGCATTAAAAGTCCCTTGTAAATACCATGTGTGCGGCCCCATGAAAAAGTCTATCCTTCAGATGTGACATTTTAATACGATTAAAACTAGCCTTGACAAAGTCGAGCCAGATGGGGGTTGGGGGTGGCGGTCTGTGAACTCCTGCAGACTCTTTGTGAGGTGCAGAAAATGTATAGGAATTCTCTCAACGGTCTCAGCAGACCAGTAATTGCAGATTTTGTGTAGTTCGAATGAGAAAACATTTTAGTTTGGCAAACACATCGGTGCTGTGTGTCCCCAAAGCCCCACGGTACTTGCCTGCTTGGCTTTTGACCTCTGCGAAGTGGCACAGCAATCTGCAGTAATCACAGGAGATTCCAAATTGCCTACGGCTTAGTACCAGAAACATCTTAGCGCGGGGCTTAAGAAAACCTCACACACGAATTATGTGCTGAAAAAGGTCATTGGGTGGAATTTCCTTAAGGAGGATTCCAGGGTCTTAGAGAGGCCAGCAGCCCGAGACCATTTTGACATCCTGCGGGGAACCCAGATTTTTCTGCACAATTTCCATGGAAAAGTGGGGAAGAATTCTGTAGCCAGGAAGTCTATGTGATTTTGGATTGCTTCCCCTCCTCACGGGGGCTTTGGTCAAGGGGATTCTAAGAGAGTGATGTAGATGGAAAAAGTGGGCAGATTTTGAGGATTTAAAAATAACCATCACATTCTTGGGGTTCATGTGACTGGAACTCTACTGTGCGGTTTCTTTGAAGTGCAGGGTCCTTGGCCTGAATTCTTAAATCCATCTCACTGTGGCCTTTGGGAACAGAGCACTCAACTTCTGCCCTAGACATTTATGCTGGAGCAAAAGAGAACAGAAGAGAATTCCATCCCTCAGTATTCACACTGTGTTTGCATTAGACAGGGGGAGCTCTCACGTGAGAGGGTGTGTGCATGTCTTTGAGTTTGTGGCGTTGCCCTGGGTGCAGCCATAGTGCCATACTCACAAGGATGCACAAGGTCACTCAGGCCATGGGAGGCAGAAGATGGGAATTCTAGGGGGGCTGCAGGTGCCCGAGGCAGGCAGCAAATCTGCATGTGCCTATTTCTAAGGCAAGGTCGAGTGGTATGCCACGTGGCTGGGTCTTACTGGCAGGGAAATAGCCCTAGAAGGTTTGAGATGAACAGATTTGTCAGAGTCAAGACTCTTTCTGAGCCAGTTCACCATTGAAGCTGTCTTCTAAAATAACATCAGGATTTCCTAC
This sequence comes from Myotis lucifugus, assembly GCF_000147115.1. Classification (NCBI taxonomy): domain Eukaryota; kingdom Metazoa; phylum Chordata; class Mammalia; order Chiroptera; family Vespertilionidae; genus Myotis; species Myotis lucifugus. Next base: position 43,191,664 of record NW_005871048.1, on the reverse strand, counting down.
TCACTGGGCATTAAGACACATTTTAGGGTATCAATTCCTAATAGAATAGAACTTCTTAGATCTAAGTTTGAGACTCTGAGAACCTAGGAACTGATATCCAGATGTTAGCATAGAATTCTCCCTCCTGAGCTGCCCCTCTCCACATTGACAGTAACAATGAATGATCAGCTATTAGGGATTTCTCTCATCATGTTTTCTGGTTACTTTATTTCTCATAATGCCTCCACTTTTCTAGGATAGAAAATGAAGGCCTGTTGTTTGGTCCTGTGGAGGGTTTTACATTTGCTGGTACAACCTATAGCGTATAGAACTTACTGTTGGTCATAAGTATAATTTGCCAAATACTTCTAGTTCTTCCCTCTCCTTTGTGCACGTATAAGCTGCATATCCTAGCCCCTTTGTATTTGTGAGGGTCCATTTAAATAGCCCTGGCCAAGGAGTTGTGAGCAAAGTGGCATGCCTTACTTCTGAGCTGGAATATCTCTTTGCCCATGTGAGGCCCTCCAGAGCGCTCCCTTTCCTCTGCGGAATGCTCACAATAGTGACTTGACCATGATAAACAGACCCTTTATGCTGGCCCAGGATAAGCAATCTACATTGCTTTTAAGTCACTAAGATTTTGGAATCATTTGTTTTGGCAGCATAACCTGGCCTATCCTGACTAATTTAGGCAGTTACCTTTTATGAGACTTGGGTCTGCTTTCCCTGTGGTGGAGTAAACTACTATGATTGTAGAGTTTTCAGAAAGGCTATGCTACCTTAAAATATCCCCACCGCCTTATAACCCCCACCCCACCCCTGAACTTGCCACACCTACCTGAAACCGTGTGACTTAGGGAAAACCCCTTTTGTCTTTCTGAGCCTTTGCTTTCTGACCTTAAAGGAAGGGGCTGGATGAGACGACCTCCAGGGCCACAGCTGGCTCTCTGCCATATGTCTCCATGGTACACTGGTCTCCTAGACACCTCTCTGGCAAGGCTAACAGCCTGCGATGGCAGAGTTCATAAGTCTCTCTCTAAGGCCTCAAATGCTGCGCCCTTTGCCCTATCTCCAAGGTCTCTGCAAGTTTTCATTTAACTTCATCATTCAGTCCTAAGGAGTTCAACTGTCATCTCCCCAGATGGGACTCCTTTGAAACCCCAAGGGAACACAAGTCACTCACTCTCTTGTCATCCAACTTCATTTTTACTAAGGCCCGACCAGTGCTTGCAGTGGTCACATCTAATTATTATTTGATTGTTTATGGTCTGTTTCCCTTTCTAGAAAATACACTGCACTGGGGCATGAACCTTGCCTTTTCGTTCAATGCTATAAACCCCGCACTTAAACCCGAGCCTGGCACACGTAGCCTCTAAGTTAATCCTGGTTGAATTATTGCCTCCTTTGCTGGGGCTCTGGAAACAAAATGAAACAGCAGCCCCAGCCATTTGTGAGCGGCCCTGGGTGTCACAGTAAGCGAGCTGCCACCATAGCCTGCCCTTCCGGGCAGAGTATACATACAAGAGCCAAGAGCTGGTTTGTGGGGAACCCAATGAAAACAGAGGCACTTCCCCTGGTGGTTCCTACAGCTGGGGAATGAAACCCATAGATGCATTCCTGTCAAGGTAAAGTCTGGGGACTTGCCAGCAGCAAATGCAGTCTGCCTGCTTGTGAGGAGCAGGGCAGCAAATGGGGACAGGGAGAGTGGCCAGGGACGCTGGGAGCACCGGAGGCTTTTGTACCTCTCTGCCTCTGGCTGCAGACAAGGTCTGGAGTCAATGCTGCTTTATTTATTTGCTCAGAATGATCATCACACTTTGGGGGAAGGGCTTTTAAAGCCGTGTCTTCATTCTCAAGACTCCCACTGTATACATTTGGCAGCGAATTTCCAAGGGGGTGCATAAACATTGCTCTCATAAAATGTTGGTCTTCTTTTTGTGATCCACTATCTCATAAAGTGAAATAAAACCTGACAACAGAAGCACATTTGGTTCTGTATGGGAGAACAGACTAGCCCTTTAAGTAGGATCCAAATTTTCATGCAATGAGTTAGGAAGGGTCAATTTGGAAGCAGACATATCTGCCTTCTCTCACTTCCAGGTGATATGAAATAGAAAAGCCAGAATATTGAAGAACTTGTTTTTACAGTGCCTGACTTTATTTATTTTTAAATATATGTTTATTGATTTCAGAGAGGAAGGGAGAGGGAGAGAGAGAGAAAGAGATGGAAATGTCAATGGGAGAGAATCATTGATTGGCTGCCTTCTGCATGCCCCCTACTGGGGATTGAGCCCATAACCTGGGCAGGTGCCCTTGACTGGAATCCAACCCCGGACCCTTCAATCTGCAGGCCGACGCTCTATCCTCTGAGCCAAACCAGCTAGGGTAGTGCCTGACCTTTTAAGAAAAATTCATTGCCAAAGATCTGGTCTGTTGAGTATCAATAACGTGGTCCTAAAACCTACATGGATGTTGGGCCAAAGCTGCCTGAGCAACTTGGAGGGCAATTAAATTGATCTGGTGTTTTGATATTGTCTTTAAGTCTATGGAGAGGCAATACAGTCAATCTTCTAATTAAGAAACTAGGATTGATTTACTTAAAAAATTAGCTTTAGGCATTGTGCATTCTTTATTTTCTTCTTCAAGAACCTGGAGGGAATGGCCAAGTCACTGGCACTCACTTTTATACCCAAGCCACCTCAAGCTGCAGGAGAGGACTTCCAACCGCCCAGGGCACTTGGCTTGCATATGATATGACTGGCGAGCAAGCTGGGGCTGCTCTCCGCTCGGTGCAGAGAATTGGGATCCGAGAACTCTCAGCATAGGGCCAGTCTATTCAGGGCCCACTGTTGGCAGAGTGGCAAACTGCTCTTTTGTGGGAAGTGGGGGAAGTCACAGTTGGTGGTCTGTTCCTTGATGGACACAATGAAGAGGCAAGATGGTCCCTTTTCACCAGCCCAGGGCAAGAATTTAGGCTTTGCTTCTTGCCTCCAGGTCTTCCACCAACGGGCCCTGGCCTCCAAGTCAGCCAGCCAACCCTCTGTGACTCAGCTCCTTCCTTTGTCATAGGGGTGCTCAGATTAATTCAGGGGCTGTGAGGCATGTCTAAAGAGGCCTTTGAAAATGCTGGCTCACGTAGAATGGCTGGCTGTAGTCTGTGTTTTGGGAACTGGCACAAAGGTTGGGGAATTTCCCCTTCTTGGGTGGCGGTCTGTGGCTTTCTGTGCAGAACGTAGGGCTGGCACGGCATAGAGTTTCCTGATCTTGTCCCCTTTCTTTTGGGACCTGGTCCCCATGGTTAGGATTCCTCCTTCCCCCACCCTCTGGCAGCCATAGCACATAAGCCTACCATGTCCCAAGTCTCTTCTTACCTCCTTCTATTTCTCACATAAAGTCACTTTTGCATGTGCAGGGGTCCTCAAACTACGGCCCGTGGGCCACATGCAAATACAAATATTGTATTTGTTCCCATTTTGTTTTTTTACTTCAAAATAAGATATGTGCAGTGTGCATAGGAATTTGTTCATAGTTTTTTTTAAACTATAGTCCGGCCCTCCAACGGTCTGAGGGACAGTAAACTAGCCCCCTGTTTAAAAAGTTTGAGGACCCCTATGTCAAAGGATTTGAACAGATGGTTTACATCAAAGGAAATGCAGGAAGTAAAACATGTAGAATAAATACATGGCTTTGAAATAATTGAGGAAATGAGAATGAAAACAACTTGATTCAGCAGAATTAGCTTAACTGATCAAACCTAGTGGGCTAAGGGGACTCTTATACTTGAATTGCTCTGTAAGTGGCTCTCCATGGTTCTAGTCCTTCTGGGCAGTGATCTGGTATGGTACAACCGTCACACACTCACCGTGAGGAATATACCCCCAAAGAAAGAGGATGATTTATTGGAAATGTCCATAGCAGTGAAGTGTGCCCATGACTCTACACCAAAGAGAACAATCACCCAAGTGATGATGAGTAAAGCAGCGTTTATGTGAACTCGGATTCTGCATTACTGTGGAATGTTATGTATTGGTGAGTCTCAGAATAGGGAACAGAAGTGAGAGGGGTACTTGACCATGACTCTACAAGATATTCTCACTGGTAGAAGGTTGTCACTTTTGTTAGGTATCTTTGAACAGAAAGAAGGATAAAAATTACTGTTATATATAATTTTCTAAATGTTAACATTTAAGTTCATGCACGGACATGATATATGTGACATGATGTTAATTTTAAAATACTTTGTAAGCAATGATTATATAATTGTGTGAAAAGGCATTTATTGGTCCATATGACTCTCCAAAATGCACTTGGAGTGATGGACAATAATATGGATTTGTTTCCATATTTGTTTATTATGAAACATGAGGTTTTATAATAAAATGATAATAACAAGGCAAACAAAACAAGTCCCAACCATTTTGCAGTGTGTCTCTTCAGGGCAGAGAGAGGGAATTTGGTTCTTTTTTCCTAGCACCTGGCACAATGCCTGGCACACAGTATGTGCTCAGTGTATGTTGGCTGAAAGTTGCAAGTGATATGCAATTGCATTAGAACCAGGCTTGCTGTCCATGGATCTGAGCAAGTATATTGACTGGCTAATATATAACCATTCCCTGTCCTGTCTTCCCCACTTATTTTCTTAAAAAAGGAATTCATTGCCAGAAATTAAAAATAACCTGTCAGTGAGGGAAGAAGGGACTGGATGATTTAGGGGAGAAAGACCTTTATTTGCCATTCAAGTGATAGAGTAAAGATAGCTGAATAAGCCTCCTAGTAGGCCTGGTCCTGGCTAGACGGTAACGGGTCAGAATGCTACCCCCCTTTCATGATCCACCTTGTGATGTCCTAGCGTGACCCACTAGGCCCATTATATGAGGCAGAGTGAGCCATACAAGGAGTCTGACTGAAGGGACTTCTGAATGGTCATGCTTTTCTCATCGCCTCATATAATAAGCTGAGACTTTCCCTGAAACAAAATTCAGGAAATAGAGTGGCTCTTCAGGCTAGAAGAGGGAGATGCTTCCTCTTCTACTCTCAAAGGCAACACTAATGTCATGGGTTGGAGGGGAGTGAGTTTCTGAACACAGTACGGTTAAGGATAGAGGCTCCTTCTGTCCTAGCTTCTCTGGCATTGGGTGGAGCTGTGATATTTTCATGGAGATGTGTGTGTGTGTGTGTGTGTGTGTGTGTGTGTGTGTGTACCGCAAGTACACTGTAACTTACTGTAGTAGCATTCGGACCCAGCTACAATGATATAAATAGAACTGCATGTAACATGTATGGAGGGAGATTTCCTCCATTTTCTGGGAACCTGAGATGTCTCAGTTTAATCAGCAGAGGTGGAGTCTTAGCTCAGACTTACTAGAAAATAGCCTGAGGGAGAAGCTTAGGTGCTTCCCTAGGCTTTTTAGGGGGGTATCATTCCAGGGAAGCAAGAGGCAGCAGAAAGAAGGATGTGAAGCAGGGAGGGAGGGAGAAAAAGTACAAGGGGATGTGTTACAGAGCAGACCACAGCTTTATGCACAGCTGACTTCTCAGTTATTTGGGGGATATCTTCACAGAAGCCTTATGAAGAGGTGTCTCAGAACTGCCCCCCAACCCCTGCACTCTGGGGTGTGTAACTGGCCACTCTGGGAAATGGTTGGGGAGCCAGGGCCTCTGTGGGTCCAGCCAGCCAGTGCACAGGCCTCTCCTTGTCATCTGTGGCATGGGGTCCTGTTGTCGTGGTGATGGCAATAGCACCAACAGCAGATGTTCGAACTGTGGGGACATCTTGAGCTATTGCAAGTGCTTCCATGCTTAGGAAGCAAGGAATGAGGCACCTGTTTAAGGCTTAAAGGCCTCAGCAGCACAAACTTGGTCCAGTGCAGGTGGGCCTCAAGGCCTTCATTCTGCATCAAGCTGAGGTGCTCACTAGGACTGTTTCTTGCTGAGTCAGCATTATTGGAGTCAAATAAGGGAAGACAAATAGTCACTTGTTCTTGATAAAGGAGCTTGAGGTCATTTAATTAGAATACTTAATAATAAGAGACCTACTTTTTATATCCCATCTTAGTGAAAATGGAGCTATCCAAGAGCTGTAAGTGTTCGCAAAACTTGATCAAGTTTCTAGTTATGAATGAATTCCTTTTCAGAGTAAGAAGAGGGAACACAGAAGATGGAAGAACAAAAAAAGGGGATTTATTATTTGAATGTTTCTTGGTAGTGATTTTGTTTAAGTCAGTGCCAATGTGATGGCACAAATAATGGTACAAGTTGGGAGGGCTCAGCACATGTATAGAGACATATGCATTCCAAGTTTCCAGCTTTGCGCAGCACTGGAGTTAAGAGCACTGGGATCCATACCCTTCCCATCTGTAATGTCTTACCTCATATGTGCCATGCTGTTCCAGGGAGTAAGTAATAATTGGTTGTGGAAAACCTGAATGCTGACATATATGATGTGAATGCTATTTGTATTCTCTCATTCAATGACCAATGAATATTTACTAAGTACTAAATTGAGTTTTAAATGATCTTTGGTTGAGGCTCAAACCATGGGTTTTATCTTGATGTTATGTATTTTTAAACTTTGAGGTTAAATTCAATCAATGAACTTTCCATTTAGAATGTCTGGCATTTCTCCCACGAGCACCATCAGTTAAATATAAGATAGCAAGATTAAATTCTCATATGTCAAATATTTCCCATCTTGAAGATTTGGTTTGCCTTCTGGGTTTATGATGAACATCTCATTTGTAATCTGTTTAACTGGCCTCATCGTCTTTGTGAATGTATAGCCATGGCTATTTGAGAAGGTAATAGCATTAGGCCGCAAAATGAATAATTGGTTTGATATGTGAATTGATTAGGACATAATCAATGAAGGCTAAGAAAATTTATGTTTCTGTGTGGGTAAAAGGAGTTTCATATTATTTGGAGATGGAATAGTAGATCTCTGGGTCTTTTTTATTTTCCTGGTGGTTTTATTTATTTTTATTTTTGTGGCTGGACAAGATTGGTATTTATTTTCTGCAGAATTCTGTGGCATTAACCCATTGTTCACCATAAGCATCTGTAGACGCAGACCTTCCCCACACGCCACGCATGTCTATAAAAAAATGTTTTCCCTAAGTGACAGCCCTGACCAACTTTAAAATCATTTTTTGTGAGAATTTTCAGATGAAAATATTCAAGAACATCCGAATTGTGAGTGATATATTTATTTTCATAATATTCATTGCAAATTCATTTTTTTAATTAAATTCAAAATATCGTGGCGTGTGGGGATGGTTTCCGTTTTGGACGTGTGGTAGTTAACTGGTTAATCACATCCTGCTTCAGTTTAGGGCTATTCATTTCACATTACTCACTTTTCACCTAGGTTTTAAGGTCCTGCAAGGACCCTATCTTAATTTCTGTTGTGTCCCTCAAAGGGTTTTTAATTTCATAATTCATGCATCTTGATTGTATCAGAACTGAAAATTCTAGTGAATAATCCAGAATTAGCTAAGGGTGTGTTTCAATCACTTCAGAACTCTACAACTTTGCAGAAGTATTCTGATACCGAGCCTTGATTCACACCTTAATAAGGATTCTTATAAATCATGTGTGAGGAACCACCTGAAAGTAGCAGTCCCTCTGACTTCTCAGTGACACTGAAGATGCATTCCAATGGTGCCTGATGACAGAGCCCATCAATTATGTCTGCTGATGTCCTTGACCTTCTAGAAACCATAACCATCTGCATACCTGCTTCCTCTGAGCAGATTCCTTTAATTGCTTGGCGAACACTGATTCATGGGATACCCTGAAAACCAGGCTGATCCCAGGAAACTGACAGACAGGATTCAGACGGGCTTTTGCAAAGAAGAGCAGGGTGTCTAAATTCCCATGGAGCCAAGTTTCCCATGGAGAAGGATGACGATTCATTTGGTCCTGCATAGTCACACCTGAGTTTCTATGGGAGGATCATGGTAGAGGTCCTAGTAGTTGTGAACACCTGCGACCTTCCAAAGTCATGTCAAGAGACAAGGCTTAGCAGACAGTGCTCTGGAACTCACACGGAAGGCTTTTTGAGCAGTTTGTACATATTCTGGTCAGTCATCTTTCTGTAGGTCTTTTTTCCTGGTTGCTTTGAGCCACAAGGTCCCATATACTTAGCTGAGCTTTGAAGGTTAGACTGGACACTGATAATCAACTCTCAGCCCAATGGGTCTTGAATGTAGAAGGGCCAGGGGGCTGTATTTCCCCAACATACCCAGCCTTTAGGGCATGGTGGTGTAGGAATATATGCGACCACGTGGAACTGCTTTTCTTCTTTGAATTTTGAACCCACCAAACCTTTCTGAAGGGTATCCCAATGAGTCTATGCTGCCTGATACCACTTCCCTGGACCTTCTCCAGGGTTTTGAGAAAAGTGTCCCTGGGGAAACTATGTACTCCTAACATCTGAATGGAGGAGAGAAAAATGCACCCTTCAGCCATGTCACGGGGTGTCATAAGCACTCAGAACAGCAGTATTTTCAGGGGGCTTACTTAGCACTCTCCTTTAGAAGGACCTGCCTGTACAGGTAGGCTCCTAATGTGTGTGTTTCCCTCCTCCCCTCCCTGTCATGAATATGCATGAATTTGGCTATAATTAGGTCACAGAACAGATGCTATTAATCATGTCATTACCAGGGGAGATGGTATATGGCACCGCATAAGCACAGGTACAAGGTTTTATCTACATGTGGACCTTCTTGCTTTCATTTACCATGAGTTTGTAAAGGAAGGCCTGGTATAAAGCTGAAATACCTGCTATCTGTGTAAAACGGGGGCTCTCTCGAGAACAGATGCTATCTGGCCTGGGAGGACTTGACTTCTTGGGCCCATCATGATTAAATAACAGCAACTCGAAAATAGCCTTGCTACTCAGTGCCCCTTGCCATTTCTCATTATTGTCTGAATGTCTTTGATTGCCCAAGGGTGCATTTTTCCTTGCTGTTATTGGTTTAGTTATGGCAATGCCATCCTATGGGAGAGAACTAATTAACCTGCTGTCAAGAAATCAACTCTGCCATATTGCCTGTGACATTAATGGCTCTGTGTATTTTGGGCAAGTTTTTAAAGGCACTTTTCTGTTTTGTTATTATTGTGGACACCTTGAGAGAAAACCAGCTTCTAGCAAATGCAGATGTGTGCAACCCTCTGAGGTTGATATGGGTATTGGACTGCTATGAATTATTATCCTATCTAATAAAGAGGGAATATGCTAAATGACCCTCATGCCATCCCAAAGATGGCAGTGCCCACAGCCAATAAGGAAGGAATATGCTAACTGACTGCCCCGCCCTCAAAGATGGTGCTACCCACAGCCAATAAGGAGGGAATATACTAATTGAATGCCACGCCCTCATAGATAGCAGCGCCCACAGCCACAAGATAGGGGTGGCAGGTGCAGCAAGGCCAGGTCTGCCCCTAGGCGGGCCCAGCCGCTCCCTGTGCCTGCCTTCGGAGACCCCCAGTCCCCTCAGCCCCCCAGCCACCCAGGGCCGACCTGAGGCACAGGCAAGCCTCAGATGGTGGCTGCCCAGCCGCCCAGGGCTGCCCGAGGCTCAGGTAACCAGGGCTGCCGAGGCTTGCACTGCTGGCAGTGGCAGCAGCAGAGGTGTGATGGGGCATCGCCTTCCCCTGATTGCTGGGTTGCCTCCCGCCCCTGAGGGCTGCTGGACTATGAGAGGGGGCAGGCCGGGCTGAGGGATCCCCCCCTCCAGTGCATGAATTTTCATGCACTGGGCCTCTACTTATAAATAAAGTGATGATAAATAGAGGGCAGTTTAGTGAAATACAAAAACATTCTCACAGGAGGAGTGTTTGCTTTCTGAAGTAAGTGGAAAGGAGATATTAAAGTTAGGAGGGAGAAGGAGGGGGAGGAAGGGGCAGGACGCTAACATTCATTGGATGCCTACCATGTACAAGGCGATTCATACCTTCACAACCCTGCAAAATGGGATTTATTCTCCTTGCTGTACAGATGACAAAATTTGAGGTTCTGAGAGGTTGTAAAAGTAAAACACAGAGCCAGTGTGTTTTGCTCAGTGGTTACACTGCGATTGGCATGATTTTCACAAACAATTATATAGTGCTTGATTTCTGGATTTTTTAGTTAATTGATATAAAAATTTTTGATCAATTGATTTCTGTTAATTGCATCTGAAGTCATTGTAAAATTGAAGGGATGATTTTCAAAACAGGAAAGTTTGGATGAGGGGAGAAAAGGAGGGCAAAGCAAATCTTCAGAGCATGGCCAGATAAAACTTAATTTGCTTCAAGATTTACCTACAGCCGAACTCTCTCTCTCTCTCTCTCTCTCTCTCTCTCTCCCTCTCCCTCTCCTTCTCCCCTCTCTCTCCCTCTTTCTCGTTATCTCTCTTTCCCTTTCCCTATCCCTTTCTCTTTCTCTTTTCCTTTCTCTGTCTCTGTCTCTTTCTATCTCTGTCTTTCATAGTATTTCAGTATGGGCTTCTAGCAATATCGTTCACTTTGAGTTCAAATCCCTTTTGGTTATCTGACAAAGGAAAGTTTAATAATTAAGTCCTAGATGGATGTTGAAACATCTATTCAAAAGTAGTTAATCCTATGTAAATGGTACTTCTAAATTGCTGCTAAATGTTATAAGGCCTACAGTTTCATATAATTAATCACTTTTAAAACAACTACTCAGCAGCAAGAATCCCCATGAGAGGGCAAAATGTAGCTTTTTAAAGAGGTGCTAGTGAATTTACTGATATTCTTTTCTCCATTGGAACAGCTATGGTGCAGTTACATGATTTTGCTCCCCTGAAACATAGTGGGACTGATTTGAAGATACATAAATTAATTAGAAAAGACATTATTTTTGCCTGGAGCAAATGTATAACTACAGAAAATACTTGCAGTCGTGTGTATTATTCACTATCAAATCCTATATGCTTATGTGTATGAGACTCACCAAGTTTTCGCCTGGTTGTCTGAGTGAACGGAAGCTGGTGCATGGCCAGACCAAGGTCTTCTGCTACTTTCCCATGATAACCCCAATGCTTATCTTAAAAATAGTTGATCTATCGAGTTTAATGTGGACTCCCAGTGTCCCCTCTTTAACAATAGATGCAGGTGATGGCCTCTGTTTACAAATAATTTCATTCGGAGTCAGTTTTGTGGAGTGCCTACTGTGTGCTCGCTAAAAAAAGGTTTTAGAGTGGATCGCTGTTCCAGAGTGACATGGTCTCTGTGGTCTGTTTAATGATTCCTCCTCAAGTTTATTACCAGAGTTTTATATATGTCATTTGTTTCCTATTTTATGCTGTTCCAAATTGTAAACATGCCACAAGTAATTTCCCCTTCTCTTCTTCTTCTAAACCTTATTTATTTTCTTTGGAATGCTTACAGACACATCTTGATGTTCTGAGGCTCTGTCACTTGTGTGCCCTCTGGGAAGGATCAGACTGAGCTTGCCTGTGAAAATTGGCATCTCTGAGATCTCATGCAAAAGGTCTCCAAACCAGCATGCCAGACCTGGGAAATGCCATCCCATTGTTCCATCGAGTGAATGTGGGCCATGATGAGACAGAGTGATGGATAGACTGTGATTCTTTGATGCTGTGGATGAACATTTTTTAAAAAATAACTTTTTACTTGGGAATAATGTTATATTTGTAGAAAAGTGACCAAGTGAATACAGAGAGTTTCCATACACTGTTCACCCAGTTGTCTCCATTGCTAATAACTTACATTACCATGGTACATTTGTCAAAACTAACAAGCCAACATTGCTGCAGTATTATTAAGTAGACTCCACATTTTATTTGTATTTTGCAAGTTTCCACATGAATGTCTCTTTTCTGTGCCAGGATGCAGCCCAGGGTTCCACACTGCATTTTGTTTTCATGTCTCCGCAGTCTCTGCTGTCTGATAGTATCTCAGTTTTTCTTGTTTTGTTTTTGTCTTTTGTTTTGTTTTTAGGACTTTGACAGTCTTAAAAAGTCTGGCCAGGTATTTTGTAGATGTTCCTATTTTGGATGTGTCTGATGTTTCTCTCATGGTTAGACTGGGGTTATAGGTTTTGGGAAAGAAAACCACAGAGTATGTCCCTCCTCATCAACATGAGATATTATTATTTGGGGGAGGGGTACACGATATCAACATGACTTTTCACTGACGAGGCTGACCTTGATCATTTGGTGAAGGTAGTATTTGCCTGGTTTCTTCACTGTCAAGTTACTATTTTTCATTTTCTATTCTCTCTTTCTATTCTCTCTCAGTGACGCAAATCACTGACTCTAGCCCATGTTCAAGAGAGAGTGGATTAGGCTCCACTTCCCAGAGCGGGGATATCTACTTAGAGTTTTTGGAATTCTTCTTTTAAAAACATTGGTCTTCTCTCTCCTGAATGATATTTTTAAGATGCTGACGTAATGGAAACCTTCCTAATCAGTAATATATCCAGTGCTGTTTGTTTGGGAGAAGTATTTGATTTTCCCACCTGTTTCCTTGGGAGCATTAGGAGACATGAGAAAATTTCTGGGGCAGTCATTTCTGCCTCAAACCAGGAAAGATCTTTAGATCCTCTCTGGACTTGTCCAAGCATGTTTTCCCCATATGCCCACCTGGAGCCCGCACCAGTTCTTCAAGGTCATGCCCCTGGTCCCAGGACCCTGGAATTCTCTGCCCAATGGATCTCCATGGTCCTCTTCTCCAGGTCTGTCTTCAGAAGGCAGACTGGGCCACTGGTGTATGAACTTCAAGGCCTGTGGGGTGGTCAAATGGCTTCTGTGGACAGAAGTCTGGGTGTCCACATAGGTGTGGGTAAAGGGGCAGGATAGAGCTGGGTTTGGGAAGACAAGGCAGCAACAATCCACATGTCAGAGACTGAATATCATTCTCTGATGTCACGTTTTGATTCAAATTCTGAGAACTCTATTTTGGAATCTGGCCTCCAGGTGTAGAAAAAGTATATCCATTAAGATAGGGGAATAGAACAAATTTTATTTAATAGTTTGCTTGGTTGAGCGGCCTTAGCATATCATTAGCATATTATGCTTTGATTGGTTGAACGGCCGACTGATCAACTGGACACTTAGCATATTAGGTTTTTATTATATAGGATATATATATATATATATATATATATATATATATATATATATATATGCCTGATAGAAATGTTATGAGTACGTACAAGATAGATGGTTAGTCACTGATCATTATTGACTCCTTAATAAAATCATGATTTTCTTTTAGGTTTATTAGAGTGGTTTCTCTAATTCATCTGCAATCACTTATCTGAATCAAAGGCTCTTTTGAGGGAATATGAAGAACTCTAGGATTTCAAGTAGCCCTAGGAGGTGCTAAAATCCTGTAGTTTTATCCTAATCAAAGAGACTTATTGGCTTATAACGGCCATTTTCCCTTTCCAGCCGTGCATGGGGCCTCAGTCCTCCTCTCTCATGACCTCTTCTTCTCATTTTTGGGGCTGAGCCAAAATCCACAGGAAGCAAATTAACCAAAGAATGTCCAGGTTGAAAGGACTCTTTCCCCTTTCTTGGCCCTGCTAATACTGTCTTTTTTCAGTAAATTATTAAAGGTATATTGTTATTACTAGTTTTTTATAGGTTTGCTCTGAGGAATTAATGTTATCCATCTTTAAAGCTGCTACACATATATAAAAGTCAGAATCCATAACATCATCCATTTCCACCTACTAATAGTTTTCTGATTCAAATTGTTCCTTCAGCACCAACTGTCAAATTGAATAAACTCCGTGTGGATTACATTTAACATTGTTGCTGTTGATTAGTATTATAGGAGTATGGCTTCCTACTCTGGGGCTCCAGTCTGGCAACAGAAGGAACGGAAGGGATTTTGGGGGGATAATACACTAGAGGTTCCAATAAATGACTTTGAAATGGACTCTTGGGAAGCAACTTCTAAGCTGGTGACAGCATCTGCTTTTTATGATTGACTTATAGCATAGAGTCGGTGCACAGAGGCAGGCTGTGAGCTCTGTTGAACTGAGGGTGTTCCAATGTGGCTTTAAAACAATTTTGTTTCTAGCTCATGAGATGGAGAATTGAGATGAACAGTGCTGAGAATGGTTCCTGGCATCACCCAGCAGCATCCATTATATTTTTTCAGAAGAGACAAGTTGCTGCCCTGACTGGTTTGGCTCAGTGGATAGAGCGTCAGCCTGCGGACTGAAGGGTCTCAGGTTCGATTCCAGTCAAGGGCATGTACCTTGGTTGTGGGCACATCCCCAGTAGGGGGTGTGCAGGAGGCAGCTGATCGATGTTTCTCTCTCATCGATGTTTCTAACTTTCTATCCCCCTCCCTTCCTCTCTGTAAAAAATCAATAAAATATATTTTTAAAAAAGAGAGACAAATTGCTGAGAAAATAAATGCTATTTGGCTAGGTATTGCGAGGAGTTAAAAAGGCAGTCATGGTCCTTAGGTAATGTTCTGTCTATAGAGGCAGGCAAGAAAAATAGAAAATGCAAATGTGTATAACTGCATCTACATGTCCATCATCCTGAGAGCTAAATAATTGTTGCTGGTGGAAACAGTATGAATAATGAGGCCGAGTGGGGTCAGTCAATAACCACCCAGAATAAATTGCTAATCAGAAACGGAGTTAGCACAGGCTGATAAATAACAAGGTTAGTTGATCTGAAGAAGGAACCTGCTTCCCCTCATGTCGGTAATTATATCAATACAGAGAAAGACAACTTGGCTTTCACTTCGTTACAGCCAGATGATGTTGTAAATCAATTACAGTTCGCAGGCACCCTCTCCTGCAGTCGCCTGCCTGGCGGGGTATACGCGGCAGCTGATCCCAGCTTGCATTGCTCGAGCAGTTTAATTATCGTCTTGGTATCTAGCATGTATCGGCGCAAGAGAGCTTGGGCTCAAGTCTCCATACAGCTATGCTTTCAGACTTCACTGTGTACACTAATTACGTAGGGATCTTGTTAAAATGCAGATACTGATTCAATAGGTTGGGGGAGGGGCTTACGATTGTTTCTAATAAGCTCCCAGGTGACACTGACATTGCTGGTCCATGGAACACACTTTAAACAGAAGAACACTGGGAGAAGGAGAGTCTATCAATGGGACCGAGAGGACGTGGGATAGAAGGAAGAAAAGCGTGTATGTACTCCTTCTCTGTAGTCCCTCTTGTTTTGAGTTTTTCTCTTCCCTCCCTTCAGGGCTGTCTACCTGTTCCCTTCCACCCCCGACCTGTTCACACACTAGGCCCAGAGATTTGGGTTCAGCCGCTGTGAGCTGGGTCTTGGCATTGGTGTTTTAAACTGCTTCGAGATGATTGTCACATGCAGGCCAATTGGAAAGACACTGATTTGTCATCTTTTAAAAATAACATATTTATTTTTGAACCTGTCTTAATTCAACACATAGAATTGCTCTATGTAATCATCAGTGCTACCTTTGTTGGTGGTAAACTACATCTAATATGTAACTGAGTTTATCTTTGCCCCACTTTGGATATTCCCAGAGAAGCGGAGTGGTATTGCTTGTTATCTGGACACCTGGGTGCTCCTCACGGCCGCCTAAGTGGACTCACCGTCCTGTTGGTCCTCACACTGCACTGGTCCTCTAGCTTCTTCCATCCTGTCACCAGGAGCTTGTTCCAGGTGTCCAATTCTAGGCCCCATCCTGGAATCTGCTTTCCAATAAGACCCCACTTTCACACTTGAGCGCATCGCTCTCTGAGTAGCACCTTCCTCTGCTCCTGACTGTGCAGGGAGGGCCCCTCAGCTCAGGGCTCCCAAGTCTGCTGAGAGGGTGGAGCCTGCTTCCATTCACCGCTTCCTCCCTGTGCCCACACTGCGCTTGCCGGTCAATCAGAGGCTGGTGCAGCATCTTTCATCTTGTGAAACCAGGCATTTGTTGTGTGGAAATGTTTCTTTTAAGAAGTCAAGTCTGGTTAAATGCATTTGCTTTTGGGTCCGCACTGCTTCCAGGATGCCAGGGTAGGTGTGTATGTGGGGCAGGGCTGCACTGACATTCACCCTTGGCGGTTGGTTCCCTGTCTGGTGGAGCATCTTGTATTCTATTTGTAGGGCTTCTGCTCAAATAGCATAATGACAACGCTCTGGGACTCCTTTGCCTCTTTCTAGAATATCATGTTGACAGCCCAGGTTTCATAAATGTCCCCACTGATGAATAGAGGTATCTTTACTCAAAAACGAGCATGCCAAAGGCAGTCAGACTATTTTCCCCTGCAGCTTCCTGTCATTTGTGGTGTTCTCTCCATAAACCACAGGGTTCAGCACTGACTGGCGGCTGTTTACAGAGCTCCGGAGATAATTAAGTCGAATTGGATCTGCTCTCTTAGTATGGTGAGGAAATACACTGACATCCATTATGTACAAGCTGGAGGGGTGGAGGGTGTGCGATTCTTGTCAGTTTTGATACATGCTCAGGCCTGGGAGCTTGTGAAGGGGAAAATGTCTGTGGGTGAATACAGGCGCTAGGTCAGAAGCAGAACCGCCGCTGGATCCTCAGGCACTGAGGTTTGGAAGAGAGGAGAGGAGGGGCCATATCTCCGTGGCTGGGCGGAGAGGAACTCATAGAGTGGAAGGGAGCACTGTCTGGAGAGTCCCGGCTGGGCGGGGAGTCAGTGGGGAGTACCAACACTCTGGGGGTGAACGTGGCAGAAATATCCTCTCTACAAGGCCATGTTGCCGCACCATCCACCACCACCCTCCTCCCCTCCCGTCAGCTCTACCCAGGACTCTGTTTTATTTTGCTTCTTCATAAAATCGATCACATTCTGAAGTAATCCTATTTATTTGGTTACTTGCTTATTATTTGTTTTCTCCCCTTGAATTTCAGGTCAATGAAAACGGGACTTTACCTGTCTGCTCATTGCTACACATTTAGTGCTTGGTACAGTGACTAGAAAATATTAGGAGTTGCGTTAGTTTCCTGTGGCTGCCATAACAAATCATCACAAACTGAGTGGCTTAAAACAACAGCAATTTTCTGTCTCACATTCAGGAGTGCAGAAGTCAGAAATCTAGGTGCTGGCAGCGGCGGCTCTTCTGGAAGCTCCAAGGCACAATCTGTCCCATGCCTCTCAGCCGCCGGTGGTTCCTGGAAGTCCTTGGAGTTAGTTCCTTGACTTGTATCTGCATCACTCTAATCTCTGTCTTCATCGTCACCTGGTCTTTTTCCCATGTTTATCTCTGCATGTCCTCTCCACTTCTTTTTTTTTTAAATTTTTTATTGCTTAAAGCATTACAAAGGGTATTACATATGTGTCCTTTTTTTTCCCCCGCCCTTGATAATACCCCGGCTTCCCCTACCCCCCAGTGTCTTATGTCCATTGGTTATGCTCATATGCATGCATACAAGTCCTTCGGTTGATCTCTTACCCCCCTTCCACTTCTTTTTTTTAAAATTTTTATTGAATTTTAGAGAGAGAGAAAGGGAGAGGAAGAGAGAAACCTTGAGGATGTTAATGCTCAGGAAGACATAGTTCAGGGAAAAAGACAACAGCCCCAGCAACTAGTTGTGAGCCTTCAAGTAATGACCCACAGAAGAGACAAGTTGCTGAGAAAAAAGATGTCTGATTGAGGTGGTGGGTGGCAGTCAGGAGAGACTTTTGTGGTGTGTAAGTATCTCCATCAAGATTCAGCAATAGTTAAGGGAGAACAATTCCCCAAAGACTGGACTTCTTGAAGTTCTGCAGAATGGGTTTTCAGACCATGGCGTTAAAGGCAAGAATAACTCAAGACAATGAGGGAGCCTGGCCCCTGAATTGCACTCTTATTCATATTCTTCCAGAGTCGCTGGCTTTTCACTTTTGATATATTCTGATTCAAATTGTGTGCTGCTGTTGCACTTTTTATCACATCGTTATTCACTGACCACGGCTAATTTGCTTCTCCCATTGATCTGCTTGTTGCCTCTAAAGTGCCACATCAACACCCCCTGCCCCAGCGAAGTGCGGTCGCGTGGCCGAGGCCAAGGCCGAGGCCTGGCAGCCAGCTTGAGCAGCACTGTGTGTGGGACCGTGTGGGACTGGGGCTTTGCCAGGTCCTGAAAGGCAGTCAATCATGTTCACTCAAAAGGGCCGGCTGTGGTTAGGCATTGCATGGAAGAATAATTAGCATGTGATTTGAAAGTGTTCCTTAATTCAGAGTAGCTGTATTTGTTTTTATGTAAGTAACTGACAATGTCCTGGTGAGCGGACTCTGGAAATGAATGTTTCAAAACATGGGTCCTCTTAGAAAATGACTGGATATTTGCACATGTTTGCATTGTGTGATCATCATACTTGTGAGTAAAGAGAAACGTGGTCAACTGTATGACTGATCTGAACCCGCCCCTTACTGTGAGGAGGTTTGCTCTGCTCCAGAGTGAGGGAGGCCCAGGGTTGACTGAGGTGCTTGCACGTGCAAAGGCGCCCGTGGTCACCTAGTTCAGCCCAAGGACCCCTTCTGCTTCAGAGTCAATGACATCTTCTGCTCCCCAGCAGAAGGCTGGATTTGAACTTTTTATGGGCTCTGATAACAGCTGGCAATTCATTTCCCCTTCCGTTTCCCTGCCACCCACAGCCTCCCAAGAGGCAGGATGAAAGAGAATGTCATTGCTCTTCCTTTCTTCTCTGGCTTTGATTTCCTCCTCTTCCTCTGTTTCTGAAACTTTAAAGCAAGCAAATAAATAAAAACACACTTCATCCTCATTCTAAGCCTTGCTCTCCTTTCTGGGACCCTCCCAACCCCCCAACCCCAATTGTGCTATACCAACTCCCTGCTCACTCTCTTCTCAGTCCCTCCTTCTCTTTCTCTCTTTGTATTATTTAGGATTTGGTTTGGCTGCTTCCGAGTAGAACAAATAATGGCTCAAATTAGATAAATGTTTAACCCTCAGATGACAGTGTGTGCATGTGTGTGATCAGGGGGACTGGGCAAATCGGCTGTTTGGGCGTCTAGGGACCCAGGCTTCTTGTCCTGCCTTCCAAGGGTGTCCATCCTCATGCTTCTGGTCACTGTTGATACTCCATGGCCCCCAGCATCTGAGTTCTCTCCCAGAGGAAGGGAGGAGGAAGATGTGGAAGGAAAGCACAACTTGGTCGTTCCTGGAAATTGCCCTTGGCAGGTCCACTGACATGCTTTTGGCCACATCTAGTTGCAAGACAGGCTGGAAGAGGACGTCTCTAGCTGACAGCCACGTGTTCAGTTACAACTAAGGGGCTTTATGGTCACAGGAAGAAAGTGGAGAATGATGTGAAGGGATACATATCTGTCTGTGCCATACTCTCATGCCTTAAACTTTGTATTGAAAATGACTGAAGATTGGAGTAAAGCAGACTAGGCGGAAGTTGCTGATGGGTAAGAATTAGGAAAAAGTGATAAACTGTGTCAGTAAGTCCAAATATGTTAGTCACCCAACCATGTTCTACAAATATACAAACTCCAGAACTGCTACTCAGCAGGTTTTATGGGGATCATAAGGAATTCAACTTCATGGGCATTGATGCCAAGCTGACATGGGTTCCAACACAGCTCTCCCTCTCACTTGCTCTGTTAGACTTTGGCACATGACCTAACTTCCCTAAACTTAGACTTCCACATCTGTGGGGTTAATAATGACACCTACTTTATTGTGATGGTTATAGATAGTACAAGAGAATTGATTCTTATGATGCTTGGTAGAAGGTGAGCTCTCAAGGGATCTTGGCTAGTATTGTTTCCCATAAGGTAGACATTGTTTTGGAAGCTGTATATGCTATCCCTAAATTAGAAATCCACAATGGAAATAGCACTCACAATAATGTCCAGGTGGAAGGGGTGGGGATGCAGCTCTGTGATGAGGAGCTGAGGGAGCTCCTTATGGGGCCTAAAGGAAGGGCCTTTTTGGGTGTGGATGGTGGGTCTTTCTAGAAGGAGATCCTGAAGACTAGGATTTGGGAGGTGGTCCCAGGAAATACTAGTGGTAAAGGGGGAAGAGAGAGAGGGAAGGGAAGGAAGCTGACAGTGGCATTATTGAGTAGGTAACCGCTATACTATGCAGCCAGGGCTCCATCCTACTGGGAGTTCTAAGGGACAGTGTAGAAATGTCTCAGGTTATCCCACCCAGCTAGCAACTCACTAACTTCCACTAGTTATATGTAGAGGTCTGCTCCAGGGGATATTAACTCCCTAGCATTTCTGCCCTCCCACCATCCAGCTAAGAGGGCCAAAGAAAGCCCTCAGGCAAAGAGACAGGGGCATGCAGGTGGAAGCCATTGGCTGGGTTGCTGCTAAGGGGGCATAGGTCAGGAACCCATAGGTTGGCCTCTGTTACACTGGATGGCCTCACCCAGGGCATAGACTTTCCACCTGTGGTCTGGGGGTGCTGTCTGTTAAGGTGGTAAAGAATGCCTGTGCGCTGTCATTTTCCAGCTATGCTGTGACTCTGTGTTTGAGGATAATCCGGTCATTTGCAGTGTTTAATAAAAACCAGATTTTTTTTGGTAAGTGCTTGAATCAATGCCCAAGACCTTCTATTTTTTTCTGAAATACAGGTTGAGTGGTGAGTGGCCTTGTACCTCATGGATCAAGATAATGTGGCAGTTTATCTTGCAGACTTAAGGTAACATTCCTACTCTGCTTAATCATAATGATGATCATAATTGATTGCGTGCTCTTGTGGTACCAGGAACTGTGCTAATCACATTACTATGTGACCTCATTTAGTGCTCATGACTTCCCCAGCATATATGCATTATTCCCATTTTACAGAGGAAGAAATTGAGGGTTAGGACAGTATGTCAAATGATTGTTTCTTTGCTTTTATGAGGTGATGAATGATTATGCCATGAATATACTCAGGAGTCTAGGTGAGTTTGTGTAAGCCTTAAACTCCCTGAAGAAAGATGTCACATCTACCCACATGGAGACCTTATCTTGTCCTGCTTACCCTCTAATTGTGTCATCACCTCTTTTCCTTCTCTCTCTCTCTCTCTCTCTCTCTCTCTCTCTCTCTCTCTCTCTCTCTCTCTCTCTCTTTGCTCCTCAAATCTATGAAGCCTGACAAGGAAAGAAAAATCACTGGAGGTTAGCTTGTCAAATTCTTACATATGCTGTAAAAATGAGAGCAGAAAGAAACAGGCTATTTGTGAAGGATGCTTCAACGAAACTGTGCCCATCTTAGTGTGTGGCAGTCGTAAGACAAGCTCTATAATTTACACACAGGATGCTCTGTGTAGAAGACCAGCCTTTCAATTTACTTTCAAAAATAAATCCAGTGCTTCCGAAAGGTCTTCTTCCTGTTGAGTAGACTCAGAGCGCGCACATTCACGATGGCTTTCTGGTGGGTCTGCCTTAACACTGTCAGAGCTGGCCCACCTGGGAGGCTGCTAAATAGATGTGATGTGTTTTACATTCCTGGCCCTTTTTTCCAGGCTGCCATTCTGAGTGCCAGTGGGAAGAGCAAGTCGTGTTATGTGGACATATTTCCAATCTGTTAGCTCAACATTCAACTTTTTTTTAATATACAGACTAATAAATAGCCCTCAGATGGCAATGCATTCTAATTGTCGCCGAGGAGGGGAAACAAATCATGGAGCCAGTTGTTTAGGTGCACAGAGCTCCACTCCCTGCGACCCCTGGGGGCAATCTGGTCCTTCTGATAAATACTTTTTCAACGAAAGGTCTGATTGAATTTGCGCTGGGCAGCTCCCGTGGTGAATATTGGTAAAAACTCTTGGATGGAGATGCTTGTTAGCCACTAGATACTCCGTGAGGTTTCTCTCCCATAAATGTGCACAGCAGGCTGGCGTGAGGAGTGTAACCTTCTTTTGAGGTGTGAAAATGCATGAACTTGTGCTATTATTTTGAAGTCATGACTAACGCTGGAGTGAGCAATATGGAATAAATACACACATGCCAGTCTGCACTATGAACAGCTTTTATAACCTCTTCTCTTTTCCCTGCTGTTGAAAGCACTCTTGCAATGGCTTCTTTTTAGGCTTTAAAGAATAAGTTTATATGGCAATTTATATATCAACACATATACATTTAAAAATAAAGCACCAACCTTCTTTTTTAATTACACCCATTTGTTCATTAACCATTACATGAGCAGTGACTGTGCTGGGCCCAGTGCTTGAATCCGAGGTACATAAAGACAAAGATGACATAAACCCTGACCTCAAGAAACTCACAGCATTACTCATAAAGTAAATTAATGTTATCGTATTGCAGGACTTCTTGGGTGTAAATAAAGAGTGAAGAGACACCTTATAATTCATACAACTTATCCAGATTTAAATGATAACCCCTTCAAAAGCAGTAATTGTACATAAGGCCTTTTACTAGCACATGGGCTTGCTTTGCACAGTAATGATATTAAAGAGAGACCATGTTTTCATCATGAATGTCAGTATTCAAACTCTAAATCACTCTGCTACAGGCCTGCAGCATAGAATTTGATTATACTTTTTTTTTTTATTGCATCGAGGGAAATTTCAAAAGCCTAAGGTACTGGTGTGTGCTATTGATAGCAACCCTACAGATGGACCTGGATTGCCTTAACTCTTTCCTTTTCACATTCCTTTGCAGTGAGAGAGGTGCCTCGTTTGTCCCGGGTTAATTCCTGTATCTTTTCTCCGCGTCCAATCCCTTGCTACCCCTCTGAGATGTCTATCTCAAGTCCCTGCCCCCCTTCCTGCTTGGTAATAAGGTGAATTCCATCAAGATGTCAAAGGGTTCTAAACTCTCCAGATTAAGACTTCCTGAACCCATGCCCTGTCCTATAACTGTCCTATGGTTTCCTGTCTCTTTATCACCAACCTTCTAGAATGAGTTAGCCACAGTTTTTCCATTTCAATGCACCATCATGCCACTGAAAAGACTTCCATCAATGTGCTAATGACCTCTTTGTTGCAAAGCTAATGAATAGTTTTCATTTTTATTTACTTTATTTCTCTGCGCCATTTACTCTTGGTCTCATTAACTTTTTCATTAACTTAAAAATATATACAAATGTAATACACATTTAATATTCCATCAATACTGGGGCACACTAAGTGGTAATTTACACTCCCCTTCTCCTCTCTATGATTCTCCAGTCTCACTTGTTAAGGCCCACTTTTTTTTTAAAATATATTTTTATTGATTTTTTACAGAGAGGAAGGGAGAGGGATAGTTAGAAACATCGATGAGAGAGAAACATCGATCAGCTGCCTCCTGCACACCCCCTACTGGAGATGTGCCCCCAACCGAGGTACATGCCGTTGACTGGAATTGAACCTGGGACCCTTGAGTCCACAGGCCGATGCTCTATCCACTGAGCCAAACTGGTTAGGGCAAGGCCCACTTTTTGACAGTCTCTTGCATATCTTAGAAATACTCAGTTCATATTCAACATGAAAAACAATACAATGAGATCATACCACACATATTGTTCTTCAACCTGCTCTTTTTATGTAATGTTTGTTGAACATCTTTAGACATTGGCATGTATACATTCAGTTTTTTATAACAGCAGCACATTATTGTAAAGTCCATCCCTTTGAAAAGACTGCCCTGCAGACCACAGCAGTGCTCTCCCTTCCTCTGTAGGCATCTTCTCAGCCTCTTCTGCAACGATAGTTTCTGGACTCTGTTTTAGAGCTTCAGAGCCACAGCTCCAGCCTTCAAGGTAGATGTCACCTCTTCCCACTCACTGTCACATGCTGACATGCCATTTACTCTCTAAGCTTTGCCTCCTATCCACATTTCCTTTCTAATTTTCATACTTAATTGCCCGCTGCATACTTCCACTTGAATACAAGAATTTAACACACCAGGAATTTAGCTTATTATCTCTCTTTGTTCCCATTCCCTAAACCTGCTTCCTCTCCCTGCTTTTTCTATCATAGTGAATGCTATTCCCAGCAGACAAATCCCTAAGGTCAAATACTTGGGGTTATTTTATTTTATTTTTTAAATCAAAAGGGTTATTTATTTATTTTTAATTTATTAAATTTATCTTCATTGTTGAAAGTAATACAGATGTATCCCTTCTCCCCCCCCCATTGACCCCTTCTTGCCCACCCCATTGATATTTTTTTAAAGTCATTTTACATTATATTCACAGCTGTTTTAATAAGGGTATGTCCTGATATTCTCTATAAATAAACAACCAAGTCAAAATGTCCTGTTTTGGTAAAAATGATCCCAAGTACATGTTGTATTGCTTTCTATTGGCAATTGGAGAAGGACTGTGAAGTAGGGATGAGATAGGACAGACAGTATTAGCAGTTCTTTCAATTGTGGAATAGTCATTCCAGCTGCTTGTGGCCATGTTTCAGGGCAGTGGAAGGAACTGAGTATCAGGCATTGTTTTGGGTGCTTCCTACGCACATATTAGTGTATAGATATTATTACCCTCATTTTGCCTGGGAAGGAATGAATGATCAGGGAAAATAACTTGTTCAAGGCTGTATTGTGTAGGTTGCAGACATTCACAACTCGTAAAGCCCCCAGTGCAGGAAGATTTCTTAAGAAAAAGATGAGGCATACACATGATTTGGGGAACACAATGCCTTTATCATAGTGGGGTGTTTTTATTTTCAGTGCCAATAATCACAATATTTTTCCAGTAAGATACTTATGTTTTGTCTTTTTTCTCCACTTGCTCAAATGAGCCAGAGACTTTTAAAAGCTTAAAAAGGTAATTGGATAAACTGTCCTTTAAAAAGCACACAGGGCTTAAGGAGGTTTGACTGTTCCAGCTCATGGTAAAGAGGAGAATTCTATTTTTAAGATAATTACATGTTGCTTTTGATAAAGCAAAAACATTCACAAACACAGGCATAGATTGAGATTGGTCTGCTGAGCCGGCTGCTGCCTGAGATTAACTTGTGGTAATGACTCTTGGGAGCAGCGAGTCCTGTAGGAAGTTAATGAGTGAAGAAAGAGCAGACTAGCTCAGAGGGTCCCCCTTCACATGTAACTCAACACTGCCTTAACCTAGAAGGCCTGCTGTGAGTGATGACTATGTTACTCATTGACGGTTAAGAAAGGTCATATAGGAGGCCCTGGGAAACATCAACTAAAGTTGTATAGCTACTTGCAATGTATGATTTCACTCTCTGAGTGCTTCCATAACTTGTATTGAACGGAAATTCATTGATTGCTCCTTCTCAGTGTTCTCTGCTGGTTTCTTCACTTCTATCTTCCAGACCTCTGCACTTCTCAGGGCCAGGACCCATCTGCATTCTCTCCATCTGCAGTCACTATGTTATCCCAGCTCATTAAGTACCATCTGGAAGGTGATGACTTCCAACGTAAAATCCTTAGTCCAACCTCCAAATACATTTCTAATGACCTCCTTGACATTTCCTCTTGATGTCTAATAGACTTTTTAAACTCATGTCCAAAGTGGACTAATCTGATCACCATTCTCCCACCTTCCATTAGCTCATCCTTTCCAGATCTTCAAAAAACAAAACAAAACAAAAAACAAACAAAATAAAAAACAACAACAACAAAAACTTTCTTTCCAGTTGCTCAGGCTAGAGAATTTTTAAGTCATCTCTGATTCCTCTTTCTCTCACTTTCTACATCTAAACTACCAACATCAAATCCTGTTGGCTCTATCTCCAAAATATATCTTGAAGCCAACCATTTCTCGTCATATGTATTTCTATCATCCTGGCCCAAGCTACTATCTCCTCTTATCACCATTGTACCTATTCTCAACACAGCAGTCACAGTGATTCTTTTCAATAGACTTAAAATGCTTTATGTTCTTCTGCTCAGAACCCTTTAATGGTTTTTGAACACAAGTTGAAATCCTTATAGTGGTCTTCACCTCTCCGTGACCCGCAGTCCTCTGCCACCCCAGCTCCTCCTACCTCCTTTATGATTCTCTTTACTCCAGCCACACTGATCTCTCTGCTAGTCATTAGACATGCCAGGTACAACTCTCACTAAAAGGGTTTGTTAAAACATGGATTTCTGGACCCCCTCTCCAGAGTTTGTGATTCATCAGGGCTCAGGGCCAGAAATATGACTGGTAATTTGCATTACTAAAAGGTTTCAAGTGCCGTTGTTGCTGGGATTTCAGGGACCACACCTTGAGAACCACGGGTAGTTTGCTGATCAATCAGATCTCTGGGTGGGTGGGTGCAGGCCATGATTTACAGTGTCTGCTAATTTCTGTGATATGAATACTCCCACCATGGCCAATTTCCGGCTCCCAGCATGGCATCAACTGGCTCACAAAATTTCTAAAACTTTAACAACTGGCTCTCACTAGCACATACTGGAATGGAACCACTGATCTAGCACAGCTCTTGGGCCTACTTGGGGGAGAGGGTTGAGGAGAAAGCTATTGCTTATTCTATACTTACTACATCCTAGTCACTGTTTTTGGTCCTTGACATAAAATATTACATTTGGTCATCATGACAAATCTTTGAGATTACTTCTTGTTATTTCCATTTTTTAGACAAGGAAATTGAAAAGTCAAATTACTTCTCTGAGTCCCTCTTCTTTCAAATAAAAAAAAATATAGTACCTGAATTTTTGGGGTGGTACCATAGCATTGGGGCCATCATTGCAAGACTAGGAGATGAAAAATGTGTGAAGCTAAAAGTAACCTATAAAAGATAGAGGTGTAGTTTGGCCTGAGATGACTAAATTCTCTTCAACTGGAGTTTTGGAAGGCAGCCGCAATGAGAAAACATGTACAGAGAGTAGGTTAACTACGTGGGGGCTGCAGCTCTCAGAGCTGATCATAGCCCATGCGCCAAGTACGGCTAGAGAATATGTTTCTTCCCTTAGTTACTGCCTGATAATCCAGGAACTAGTAAATGCAGATCAAAGGAGACTGCAAAGCTCATATATTGAGAATTCTGGTGCCAGGTGCTAAAACAACCTTCCTTTGCGGGCAAGTGAATTCTCTCAATTGATGGAACAGAAGTTGCTCCAGGCAAAGGCCCCACTTTTTCCCCTGCTTAATTGCCTCGCTATCCTCATTCTGGATTGAGCTTCAATCACTTTACTTTCTAAGCTTGGAACCCCTGGGACAGGTTTCCACTGGCAGGCTTTGTAAGCAATGGGGGCGATTATCCAGGCATCAAAATTGCTTTTCTCAGGTCTTTTCTAGCCAAGCCCAGTCTCTGTTCCTTCAAATTGCCTGGAACACTGCACTCTACCTCACCATCCTGTGCCAGTGGAGACCTGAACGTTACAGCCCTTATGCTGACCCCAAAGTTCAAGGCAATGCAAAGCAAAGTCCAGTGAGATGAAAATCAAGTTGCATATTCTAAGCTGCCTTGATCTTTTATTTAAAAAATTTTATTTTTCAATTACAGTTGACATATAATATTATATTCATTTTAGGTATATGACCCTGACATTATATATCTTATGAAGTGATCACCCCAATAAATCTAGTACCCACCTGACACCATACATAGTTGTTATAATAGATCTTCATACTTTTTTATTGGGCTATTAGATGGAGAGTTTCTGGACTCCTGCTGTTCCTGAGGCTTTTCAGTGGGGCTTAGAGTAGCAGAGAAGTAACCCTGAAGAAGGTCGGAAGGGCTCCATCTCTTCCACAGATGGGAAAGCAAAGGATACTTCATTTGTAAGAATCATTACTCACTCATTCATTCATTCAAATGCCATCAGAGCAAGTACAGGGCAACTAGAGGAGGGAGATATCACTCAGGGAACACTTCTTGGAAAGCTTTAGGAAGGATTTTTGGAGATGTAGTTGTGAGGTCATGGTATATGAAAGGAAGAGGGAGACCCAAGGCCTTCATGTAACCAAAACACCCGAATGTCAGAATGTTGTTTTTTTACCTACCCTATAGGACAAAATCAACTTAAAGCCATCAAAAAGCAGAGTTTTCCTAACTTGTTCTGCCCCATCTCAGGGCTTTCTGATACCCTGAAGGTGGATTAAGAAGTGTGCCGCCATTTCCTTTTCTCCCACTATACCTCAAGACCAAAGAACAGAATGCAACGAAATCACTACGTCTCATCTGCTGGGTCACTTGAGTGGACCTTAAATATCAGATAAAGAAATAAAATGTCACCTTTACTATGATAAAACCTTAGCTTGAATGGCGGTCGTCTGACTCTAGGTAAGATGGCCTAGTGATGCTGAACCCAATCTTGCCCACCCGAACCCTGGCAAAGAGAAACAGTGGTGATGTGGTCCACAGAGTGAAAGAAACAAGATGCTGGGAGAAGCAGGCTCAGTTTATTTTTCTCATTACCCCTTCTCTTCCCTAGATATAGTGAGAAAAGGAGGGGAGATAGACTAGGATTGTTACCCCAGGAGAGCCCCCTCTACCTGGGACATTAGGAGTGAGGAAGAAGCAGTTAGCTCTACTGTCCTGCACTAGTCAGAAAAGGAAAAGGCGGCCAGGGCATGTGGCTGTGCAGAATGTCCTCAGTAGAGACCAGGCAAGTCTTCCACAAAACAGAACCATTAGGACACATTTCCAGCGGGCATTTCTTCTTCCCCCTTGTATGAGGTGTTGAGAGGGGAAAAAGTTACCTCACAGAAACTTTAGTCCCTGGCAGGCCACCCTCTGAGGGTTTCATTGACAGTCCTTTCTGGCAGTCATGAATAAGAAGAGGTAAAAGAGAAAGCTCCTGGCTCAGAGAGACGGGGCTCTGGGGCCTCTGAGGCTTTGGGGATAAAGCAGATTTTAACTTGCCTCCATCTCTCCAGGACTTTATTAAAAGAAGAAAGGATAATGGGGATTTTGTAGGGCGGGAGTAGAATAAGGCTGAGTTTGTGCTCTCTTATGCATTCAAAAGAGAGAGAGAGAGAGAAGGAAAAGAGGACCAAATATGGAATTGGACTTCATTTCCAAGCGTGAACCTTCATCACTTTCATCAGTAGCCATCTGGCATGCCGTGTTCCGTGGCATTTCTGTAAAATGACTGGCAACCTCCAACAGTTTCCTTGGCACTCCACTGAGAAGCCTTCGTTCTTAGCAGTGTGCTAGAAATAGTCCAAGCACAACCCAGGCAGGTAATGATACTTATATAATCAGCACCTTATTCAATCCCAATACAATGAAGCCCTCATCCCTCTGTGACGCTTCCAGATGCATATTTAGAACTTCTTTGTTTTGACTCTGTCTCATGAGACTTCTTAAAAGAGATGCCAGTAATGGGGGAAAATATCACACACACACACACACACACACATCCTCCCCTCCTTTGGATTCTACATCACTGTATTCACATACCCTTAGAGAACTTATTATATGGTGCTATAACTATCTGTTTATATATCTTCCCATAGATTTTAGTGCTTAGAGGAGAGAAAACACACCCTTTTCATCTGTGTACCCTCATCACTGAGCACAGATGCTGAAGAAAGATTTGGATGGACAAATGTTTCAGCTTTATGCTCTGTATTCTTAGTACAATTGGCTCACAACAGGTTACCCAATCACTCTTTTTCAGAATGTAAGTGAAACTTTGTTTCAAGATCATTCTGAAGAGGATTCTGGCCCCCTACCTCCACCCCAAGAAGTATGGGTCTTTCTCAAGGTGCCATGTGGGGAAACAAACCAACACCCCAAATGGGTCTGACCAATAACCCCAATACACATTCCACAAGCACAAATGTGTTATTCTGATGCTGAAGCCAGTATTTAGAACTGACAATTTGATTGGACTGACTTAATCCAAGAATTTATTCAGACTTTCAAGAGACCAAAATGAATCTCTTAGCATTTTGGAAGAGGAAAGAATGCTATTTGAACAAAATAGCACACACACACAAAATTTGAAAAGCCCATCAAAGTTTATGATAATAATGTATAAGAAGTTTACTTTATGCTAGAGAGAAGAGGAAACACACAGGACCAAGATTTGGACAGAGCTAAGTTCTCTGAGGAAAGGAGCCTGTAGAGTGGTATGCCTCTCCGACATTCTATTAAAAATATTTCTGATGGAGCAGATAGTTTCCATTTATTTCATTTATATGTTAAAGAGAGCTCTATATACTTATTATATGGTAGACCTGGTTTCTAAAGCTTCCATGTATATATACCTGTGGGTACACATGCATACCATCTACTCACTAATATCCAATGGTGTGGAATGCCATGCCAAACAAAATGAGAGCATGTGTAGACCCCAGGTAATGGCGAAATTATATATAACAATGTTTGATATAGTAACTTCCTGGGCAAGTGAAGAACTTGAACTCCATTCTGGAGATTGTTATCATGGTTTTGACTTGTAATGGATTTTTTTTTTTGTAAGAGTGTTCAGAGTATTAATGCTCTGATGTAGAGTGGCTTATCTAGTAGGCAGTGCTTCCTAACACTGTGTTGATTTTGATAATATTTGTTTGTGTTGGCATTTGGATATCCTCCGCCAGGATCTACCTTACAGAAATTTCACTATTCAAATGCACATGTAAATACCAAGAAATCTGGAATATCAGTATAGAGCATGCATTTTCAGCATTATTGCCTCCAACAAGGATGTTTGGTTTGTTAAACTAGCTAGATATCACCTTTGCAAAGCAGCGATTTTCCCAAGCTTAAAAACTACACAGGCTCCTTTTAAAAGCAAGAGCAGATTCTTCAAGATTCCCTTGGAGGCACTTGGTACCCTACTTGATTGACTTTGACTAAAAAAATTGGGGTTTTAACTCATAAAATATCTTTAATAAGGAAATATCAAAGGCCCATGCTTCTTCTGAAAGAAGGATATATAGCAATCATTTGGTAGATTTTTACAATCATGGTTATGAAGGAAGTTGAGAACAAAGAGTAAACCCATAAATGATTTCCATTGAACTCTACCCTCCAAAAATCCGGATATTTTGAATCTCAAGTAAATGATAAAAAAAAGAATTTATAGTTTCTTACTTTAAAGATCTAAAGACCAAAGAGAAGTAAGCTTTTGCATTGTGTACAGACAGTTATTTTAAACCTCACTTTAAAAATTGCAGCTCTTTGCCAGGTCTCAAGCCTTCCAGACTCCCCCATCAGATTTTGGACTCACCCAATCTCCACAACCCATGAGCCAATTCTTTTACATATGGGATCTAGTTGTTGTCATTGGATGTGAGTATGTGGCAGATTCAAATTTAAAATATCACAAAATAACCCAAAGTAGAATTATTTTATTTAAGAGAAAAATACTAAGGAAATGTATAAAAATGCAAAAGAGAGTGGATGGTAACCTTGAGGTTCATGGAGAAGAAAGAGGTGTTTGAGAAGAACAGCAGGCAAAGACTGACTGTATCCAGGGCCTGGTCTAGAAATGCACCAGCAGGAATCGATGGAACACACATTATCCAATCTTTAATTCTCTCAAGGAAGGTGGAGGGAAGGAGGAGAAGGATGGACCATGTCTCTATTTTGTAATGCATAACACATGAGATATGTTTTTCATCAACACTATGCCAAAAAGATTTTGACCCACCTGGTTGTTAAGATGAGTGGGTTTGTGAAACAATTAGCATATGGAATAGATTATGAAGAAGGTCATCTTAGCATCTGGCTTACGAAATTCCACATTTCCTATGACTCTAGGACATAAGAAGAGCAGTTCTCATAACAGATTAAAGCCAATAACATTTGAAGAATGACTAATTTCCACCCAGGGTCACCCTTGTATTTATTAACATGGTATTGATTTCCTGTTTGCTTTTTTTCTGAGCCAATGTGAAAAATGATCTTCAACCCCTATAAAAGTCATGAGGACTAACTAGACAGACAAGTGAATATTGACGAAAGAACCTAATTCTTTCTATTCTTTTCAACTTTTTTGTGTGCTATTTATATGGGTTGATGAATTTCTTAGAGACAGAATCACTGGTTAAGTTTGAAGTGCTGACAAGTAGTAAAGTTTAGTTTAAGAAGCTCAGAAGCTCCATTTTCTCCCCCTTTTATATACAGAAATTTTTGGAAAAAGGACACCATGCAAAATCCTTGGAAGTTTAAACTACATAAGATATTTTTAAATAAAAGGGATTAGATTGACATATTTTACTCTTCATAAAAATATAGTCAAATTGCTTAGCATTTTTAGGCTGAGGGATCTGTTAATTTAGAGACCTATATATTATAAATTTATTTTTAAAAACTTTTGAAAGAGAATTATGAAAAAGCAATAAAAATTATAATTGCTATTGAACAAACAAATAACACCACCTTCCCAAACAAAATAAATAACCATAGCTGAACCTTGAACAGTGCAAGTGTTAGGGGCACCAAGCTCCCACACAGTTAAAAATCTGTGTGTAACTTTTGACTCCCCTGAAACAGTGCCCCTTGGTATCCATGGGGAATTGGTTTTATGAAATCCCACAGATAGCAAAATCTGCTAATGCTCAAGTCCCTTATATGAGATGATGTAGATCAATGCATACAGTTGGCTTTCTGCATCCATAGACTCCCAACCACTGATGGAAAACAGCATAGCTATTTACTGTAAAAAAAAATCAGCATGAACTCATGAAGTTCAAACCTGTGTTGTTCAAGGGTAAGCTATAGTTGTAAAGCATGAAGGCATTTTAAATTTTATCTGGTTCATGAGACAGGTGAAAAATAAAATGCAATTAATCAGCAAAAATGTTCTAGTCTAGGGGTTGATAAACTATGGCCTGTAGGCCAAATCCAGTCCAGCATGGAGCTAAGATTTTTATATTCTTAGAAGGTTGTAAGACATATAATAAAGAATATGCAACAGAAGCCATATGTGGCCTAAAAAGCATAAAATACTTACAATCATTCTCTTTTCAGAAAAAGTGTGCTGACTCCAATATATTCTAAATAAGAAAGGGTTCCATCACCTCTGTGATCCCTAGAAAACTGCAATACTGCTCTGAGCCAGCTCCCTTATCTGTGACTTTGGAATCGTTAAACCTGATAATCTCACAAATAAAAAAAAATGGGAAGTTTGAAAACCATCACCTACAACTAGGCATTGTTAGGAAGTATCACCCAAAACTTGTAGCCTTTTTCCATTGAAAAAATATACATTTTGATGGGACTGCTTTTAAATTGGGGGAGGGGGAAAAAAGTAGACTTCTATTTTGTAGTGACTTTATTTTGAGAGAAAAATTTTAAATTGTTAGCTTTGAGTACATGTTGGACATTGCCATTAAATCAGACCCTAGTCCTTTGAACCAAGTCTGAGCTCTGGCTTACCGTTGTTGGGCACACGAAATCTACCTTCACAGATTGTGCCAATCATCATGAACAGAAAAGGACTATGTTTCTGAGTGTAGGAAGGGGAGATTATTTAAAATATCAGAAATCAAACTTCTTTTGAGACCGTCACTTTGGAAGTGTGAAGATGAAACAGGGTCCTTTCAGTTGGGAAATTATAAGGCTGAGACACATGGGAAATACCAGTGTCTGGAACAGGGGATCGGTAGAAATTAAGATCAACTTCCTCCTGAGAACTGAGAAAGATGAGACTTTGGGTCTATGCAAATATGCTGAGGGTATCTGTTGGCATGAGGGAGCAGAGTGAGGCAATTAAATGATCAACAAATCAAAATAATTAAAATGATCATGTATTAAACATTTAGCACACTTCAGATCTGGGCTGGCTAACCATGTGTTTACATAATCTCATTTAATCTCCTGAACCACATTATGAGAAGGACATAATTCTATAGGTGAAGAAATGAGCAAGATTACAGAGATGTTAAGTAACTTGTATAAGGTCAAGCCTGATGAGAGGAACCAGGAGGGTCTCAGGAGGAGATGAAACAGGGACAGAGCAGGCAGGTAAACAGATAACTGGCTGAAGTTCTGAAACCACAAACTTGATAATAAAACATCTGGATTTTATCATGTGGATTGCATCTGTCACCCTGGTGATACCCTAACTAAAGTGATTTAAATCAAGAAAACTGCTGGTGGTTTAGTAGTGAATTAGTAGGCGGGAGGAGGATGCAGAAGTTTAAAGTTTTTGTTTTTTTTTAATCCTCACAGAAGAATATGGGTTTTTGTTGTTGTTATTTTTAATTGATTTTGAGAGAGAGAGGAAGGGAGAGGGAGAGAGAGAAACATTGATTGGTTGCCTCCCATATGCACCCCAACGGGATGTATATACTGGGTATGTGCCATGACCCCCTGACCAAGAATTGAACCCTCCACCTTTCAGTGTATGCGGAGATGCTCCAACCAACTGAGCCACACCAGCCAGGGTAAGAGGGTTACGTGTGTGTGTTTTAAACAATTGTCTCATGTGCAAATTAGTGAAATAATAAGTTTTCCTTACTTGATTAAAGTAGATTCTTTAGCCTAGTTTACTTGAAAGTAATAAAGCCTCAAATATTTTACAATCTACTTTGTTGTGAATTCTGCCAATATAATTATCCACAGGAAATACTAATTTAAATAAATCAAGAATGGGCCCGCTGTGCATATACTCAGAAGTTAGAAGAGCACCTCCACCTCTATTCAGGAAGATCTCAGACGTCCACTTCATAGTATTTCATAGTGTAGGACATGGAAGAAATTTTAGGGAATACTTAGTTCAGCTTCCCTTATTTATAAAAGCAGAGAGGCCCTGTGATTTGCTCAAGGTCAGACAGTGCATTTGGCAGTGCAGACGGAGTGGTGGCTTTGAACTGTGCACCCTCAGATGTAGCTGCCTCTCAATGCTCTGTCTGCCAGAGAGCCAAGTCTGAGCCCATATAGATATTCCACAAGGAGTCCAACTGGCCCCTTGGTGGTAAAGTAGCGACATTGGGCCTGTCTTAGAAGGTCCAATGGCTCATCCTTACAGGCATAGATATATACTCTGTGTACATGTTTGTCTTTCCTGTCTGCTAAACATCATCCAGAGACTCACAGGATGCCTGACCCACAGACACGGGACCCATCATGTCTCTGACTTTATAGCAAAGGAGGAGTGGGGTCATGACTATAGGACCCACTGATCTTATCACACACTACACCGCCACCATCCAGAAGGAGCTGACCTAAAAAAATAGCCATCTGAAGGCATGGCTGAAGCACTAGCTTGGAAGCAACTCTATGAAAGAGTAGAGTGCTATCATTCAAGATGCAATATATATGCATTAAGTCAAGACCTTTCTACGACACTGTGTCCGCAATAGAAAAAATACATGAGTCTGGGAAATAAGGGGTGGCTGCAGGAGTGGCTCCACTTACCACCACTCCCAGTGACCCCTGGAGATGCCGTCCCTAGGCTTGCAGGTTTGAAGCAAATAACCTTCTGCCAAAGGATACAGTCAGGTCCCTCTGAAGTCCAAGTTACCCCTGTTGCCAAAGCACTTTGAACATCTTGTGTTCAGGGGCCAGTAGGCACGAAGAACAGTCATATTCTGGCAGGAAATGCTAACCAGCAGGGGTAGTAGGGCTGCATTTGCACAACATGGGGAGGGAGGAATGTGCGCGCAACCTTTCTGATCTGCTTTGGCATCTGCTGGCACTCCGTTATCCCATCAGAGCTGTGAACAGGTATGTGCAGGAACCTCGGGGTCAGAAGGGTATGATTTCTCAGAAACAGTGGAAGTTCGGGTCTCACTACCAGATAAGCCACTCAAATCTGCCGAGGTGGTAGCAGGGGTGAGGGGATTTCGAATGGATGGTATGAGAGCTTGTTAGAGCCCTCTGACCAACTGACTTCCTTCAGTAAGAGATGCCCCCCAGCAACCATGGAGGAGCTGCTCCTAAGCCTGTGTGCAGAATAAGCCCATGCAGCACAAGTGTAATGTGGTGGCCATGAACAGGAATGCTCAGATCTCCTGCTGCAGGAGCATAATTGACGGATGGCCCAGCTCTGTACTTCAGGATCCACCACCAGGTTCCCACTGCAGCCACACTTCCCACAGGCTTCTCTCAGTCAATGACTGAGCACAGCAAGGGACTAATTCAGGCCCTTCCCTGTGATATGTGGGACCCCTCTGATGGGCAACTTTGGCTAGAGGACTTTCCATAGGTCTGGCCAAGACGTTCTTGGAATAGCACTGCAGTCTGGGACTCTTTCCTGCCCCAAATCCTTTCATCCCCCTCTCCTCCACAGGACTCAGACCCACATCACAGTCTCAAGGTTCTCCCCTACCTTCCCTGGCTCCTGTCCCTATACCCTTCACAAGTATTTCCTCCACCAAATCTCCTATATAGCCAATCCTATCTTGGTTTCTGCTTCTCAGAAGCCCTGAACTAAAACAGTGGTGCTCATTACCTTAGTAACGAAGTTTCTGATTGCTGATACTGGATGTGACTACCTTCTGGGTTGTGTCTTCTTCCTCCCCCTCCCAACAGCAATTCTCGATTCTCCGAACCCCAAATTTCTTCCCCATGGAGTGGATACCTCCCAAAGGCCCTTTGGTTCCTCCTTCTGCTAAGTTTGTAATGTCTAAAACCTGGAGTTAAAGTCCATAAACCCTCTTCAGTAAACTATTTGCTACCCTTAGCCTCTTTTCTTGAAGTGCCTTATTCTAGAACTCTGCTTCATAGTGAATCCCGTCACTGAGGGTCATTCCCAAAGGGTAGTGACCAGGCCTGTCCTGCAGACATGTGCAGACCCAGACTTGTCATGGTCTCAAACTGTCCCTCCTAAGTTCAGCACTCTTTCCAGGTATTCAATTAATCCTTACAACAGTCTCTGATGTATGAACTCTTAGTCTCCACTTTTATAGATGAGAAAATAAGGGACAGATAATTTAAATAACTTGCCCAATGAACCTAAGAGCTAGTAAATTCTATAGAAGGGGGAATTGAACCAAGACAAATTGTGAAAAAGAGAAAGGAGTTGATAATTAGAGGAAGAGATTAGATCTAAAGAAGGCCTATTTTTCTTTTTCTTGTTTGTTTGTTTTAATAAAAGAGACTTGAGTTCCTCAGACCCCCCTCCCAATTCTGGACTTACTTTTTTAAATCAGTAATAAATATATGTTAGACCAAATGATTTCCTGTTTATTTGAGTGTGGGGTTTTTTTCTTGCTTATTTGTTTGTGTGATAACAGCAAGATACCCCCTGAGCTGTAGAATTCTCTATGACTCTCAGTCTTTCCTGCCTTGTCTACTTTCAGCTCTTTTGGGTTGACACTTAGAGCACCACAGACATTCTTAGTTTGCATATATACCAGGCCCAAACTATAACCCCTGATGCTTCAAAATAACTGATTGCTTTCTCTCTCTTATTCTTTGTCTTTAAACAAAAAGAAAGAGAATATACAAACTCTTATAAGACCCTACATAATACAAAGCTGGAATAGATGGATAATTTTCTTATCTGAGTTTTCGGACACCATGTGTGAACCCCCTGGCAATGTGTGCAGCGTAGGGATGGTGAGGGAACTTTCTCTGTAAAGTACCTTCATGCCACCAGCCTGGGGCCTTCCTGACACCCAGCACCTTGCAGCAGAGTTAGAAGGAGCCTTGAGGATTTGTGCAGGTGGGACAGAACAAAAGGACAGAAACAGCTGATCAGCTTTTAACGTCTGTGCGGCTAAATCAGGATTAACCTTTTTCTGGCTTTTGTGCTGATAAGATTTAGAGCCCTGCATGTCTCCCAGCTTAGAAGCAGACTTTTTGCTAAATAAGATTTGTACTGTTTCATAAATATTAGCCTAGCTACACATCACTAGTTAAAAGGTAATAATGCCCTTGGCTTGTAATCTATAGGTTAACTTCCAATTCTGTTTGAATTAATTGGATTGCTATTAGGAGGATACAAATCTTTGTCCATTTGTTTGAAGTCATACATTCATGGAAAAGGTAAAACACTGCAGACATCTTCTCCAATCTCCTTTTCCAATGTACCTATGGATGATGTCATCTTTCTTCCCACACAATACTTACATACTTGATAGCACTTGTCCATTATTTAACCCACAGCAAGAGCTTAAATGTATATGTCAAGGATGAATTGCTGCAATCCTTCTAAATGGCTAAGGATCTTCATCTTGGGGGGAAAGAAGATTTGTAAAGTTATACTACACTGCAGGCACTTTATTTTCTATGTAAACCTATTTAATTCTTAAAATAGCCTGTGTTAAAATGAGGACCGCCATTCAAAGATGGCAAGTAACTTGCCTACGGTAGGTGGCAGAGCCAGCTTTAGACTCATATTGTGACTCCAGATCCAATGCTTTATTCCCCCCATGTGTTAATGCATTTACTCTAAAGCAGTGGTTCTCAACCTGTGGGTCGCGACCCCTTTGGCGGTCGAACGACCCTTTCACAGGGGTTGCCTAAGACCATCCTGCATATCAGATATTTACATTACGATTCATAACAGTAGCAACATAACAGTTATGAAGTAGCAACGAAAATAATTTTATGGTTGGGTCACAACATGAGGAACTGTATTTAAAGGGCCAGAAGGTTGAGAACCACTGCTCTAAAGCCTCCATAGAAGAGTGTGAAGGACCCTGGACTCTTGAGGCAGAAATATTTGCCATCAAAAGATGTCTCTGCAGCTCCTGTAGTTACATGACTCTTGGAAGCCATTGACTCTTAGCCTCTACTTCCTTATCTGAAACATGGTGATAATGTTCAACACATAGTTGTTTCAGTGATGACATGAGATAGTGTAGGTAAAACATTTAGCATGTTGTCTGGTGCATAGTTAGCTCTCATTCGGCGATACTGATTCCTAGGTCTCTTTTTGTTTCCTGTTTTAAGTCAGGCCAATTGGATGTTCTTGGCAGAGTAGCTCACGGGGAATACATTTTTAAAAATATATTTTTTGAAGTATGTTTCAAACCTCCCTGATGTTATGTTTTTCCACATCTCCTCTTGTAACAGAGTTCTATTATACATAAGCAAATTTTCACAAGAATAGAAATAAAGTTTCTGGACTAGTTGGATGCTGATCAATATCCACTAATTGGAGGGCACTGGCACTTGGTTAATGGCCTTGTATTATATCACCAGCTGGGTTCACCTAGTCATTGCTCATGTATTTAAGGATTCTTTTTGTTCCAGTTTTTCTGAAGACCAGACCAGGAGGCTTGAGTCAAAGTTGGAAATGCTGTAGTGTTATAATTTGGACATTTGGAGAGTTAAGATGTGGGATGAGATCTCAAGTATAAAAGGACTGATTCCACCTCTGAGGACACACTCTGTGATGTCAAAGAGAACCGCGCCATCAGATAGGGCTTTGGGCCTTCACTGACCCACACTCTAGATGGCACCCTACATGGATGCGCCGAATTCCTATCTGTAGGAAAAAAGGATTAGAGTTAGAGTTGTCCCACACTAAGGAAGCCATGTACAAGAAGAGTTGGTGAGTTCATAATTTGATGCATACCCTGCCTTTGATTATTGTTAACATCATTCTTTATTTTCTTCAGTTTTATCTTATTTTGATGGTTCCAGGTACCTATTGTCCCTGGATAAACTATAATTTTTATTTCCTGTAAAATAGTTATTCCTTTTTACTTATATAATTTACTCTGTAGATGCATAAATAATGTGCATTGATTATGTAGAGAAAACTTGTGAATATGTAACAACTATTTCCTGGCTTTGTAACATTGACATTTGACTTTAAGGGAAAAGTGCACTTTAATGTCCTTTGTCCTCTGAATCAAGCCATATAATTTTCATCACTATCAATACTGCTCAGTTGTAGGTGGAGAAAGAAAAGACCACAATGTGCTGATTTGATTGCATAAACGTTTCTATTCACACTGTGCGCAGACTGTCATGTGAAATATATACAAAGGCTTAGGCCTTCATAGCCTGAGCATTTATTCCATGCATCCACTTGGTTCATCTTTGTTTTACTGCTGGAGGCTGACATTTGTGCACAGACTGCTGTGAAACTGCCCATTAGCGGGGAGTCTGAGAAATGGCTTGGGCAGATGTAGGCAGATGATGCTGATTTGGGTTAACAGCCTCTTTGTGTCAATGTCCACATTCTGGAGCTGAGAGAAAACAGGATTGCTCCACCGCTCATAACTTATCAGTTATGTGCATATATATTTTTGTATAAGTATATATGAACCTACAGAAATATATAGACAGATATGCAGTCAACTTTCAACATTGATTATCATAGGTGGTTAGGATGAAGTATTAACTTTTTACATATACTATTATATATCGTCTGAGTTGTTACATCAGACACACAGTACTTAAATACTCCAATCAAATGCAACAAAATGCAAATCCTATCTAATAAAGAGGGAATATGCTAATTGACCCTCACACCCTCACACCCTCACAAAGATGGCAGTGCCCACAGCCAATAAAGAGGGAATATGCTAATTGCTGGCACGCCCTCAAAGATGGTGGCGTCCACAGCCACAAGATGGTGGTGCCCAGTCCCCTCAGCCCTGCCGGGGCGGCAGGTGTGTGGCACGGCTGGGCCCACCCCGCGTGCCTGCCTCTGGAGTCCCCCAGTCCCCTCAGTCCCCCAGCCACCCAGGGCCAGCCTGAGGTGCAGGCAAGCCTTGGGTGGCGGCTGCCCATCCAATACCCGAGGTGCAAGCAAGTCTTGGATATCGGCTGCCCAGCCGATGCCCGAGGCACAGGCAAGCCTCGGATGGTAGCTGCCAGGCCACCTAGGGCCGACCTGAGGTGCAGGCAAGCCTTGGATGTTGACTGCCCAGCCACCCAGGGCTGCCCAAGGCTCAGGGCTGGCTGAGGCTTGCGCTGCTAGCAGTGGCAGCAGCAGAGGTGTGATGGGGGCGTCGCTTTCCCCTGATCACCAGGTCGCCTCCTGCCCCTGAGGGCTCCCAGACTGTGAGAGAGGGCAGGCCGGGCTGAGGGACCCCCTGCTCCAGTGCATGAATTTTCATGCACTGGGCCTCTAGTATATAAAGAAAAAGAGTTGTGAACTAAATCACTGCTTAAAACTTAATGCACAAATAATGCATCTGTGGGTCTTGTTAAGCTGCATGTTCTGATCCACTAAGTCTGGGGTGGAGCCTCTGTTGCTGTTGTGCTAACAGATCCCAGGTGATGCTAATGCCATGGACCAACATGGACCACAAGGAATTAAGACTAGAAATAGTTAGCAGGACTTGTTCTTCATTGGGAAAATCAAGAAGGAAATAATGCTGTTGTTGATTTTTATTTCAGCATCAGTTCCTCATACAAAACCAGAGAAGAGTCTAGTAATTTCTCAACTCTAGATAAAATTTAAAATACTTCTTCAACCCAGGCCAGTGGGACAGCTTACCAGGCAGTTGATTCCTGCAGCACAGTTCTAGCATAGAGTAAGCATCCCATATAGACAGTTATATTTAAAACAACCCAGCATTTGGTCTAAAAGAAATTGCTTTAGAAGAATTAGATGCAGCTTGTATCCTCAAAGAATTTATTATCTTGTAGAAATAAGACCTAAAAATAATTTGTGCCCAGCAGAAAGTAGGTGTGGCTCATAGGAAAGTGGGAGACAGGGCAACTTGAAGATAAGTATAAGGTAAGCACAAGGGCATGCAAAGAGGGCTGGGTGACCAGGCAGGAGGCTGAACCTGGACTAAATTTACAGACCCAGAAGGGTTGGATGGTGTGAAGAGCATAGGTTACCTCTTAGATGAAGTCATTATTCCAGAGGGTAACTCTTGGGTGCCTAAAAGAAGCTTAGAGTTTTTCTAAGCTTCACGTTTCATGCAACCAAAGTGGGATTAGCTACTGATTAGCTAGGACTTGCTGACTAGGATCAGCTCTGTTCAGCAAAATCTCATTCTCCTCATCCCATCCTTATATTCAATTACTTTGACTAAAATAAGTATTTGGGTTGTGAGTGCCAGATGGTCAGCTTTCATTTCTCTTGAAGAGCTGTTCATTAAAGTGGATTAGGGAGAAAAATACTTGGTAGGAAATGTATAAATAAATGAATTACTTATTATACCTTTGTGCTATGATTTGAAGATTCCATAAGGGAAATAGAAAAATACAGAAATACTGCTTAACTCAAATTCCCGTTGCTCTCAAAGCTGATTAGGCAGACGGTGGGCCAGACTGGCTGCCTCTTCAGATGCAGTGCTGCAAGCAGGTAATGACTTGTTTGGACTATGGACTTGTTAGTAATGTTTTGTCCCTTGTTCTAATTCAAATGGGTAGCTTTTAATAAATATTATCATTCTCATGGATTTTACAACATGCATTTTGTTTGCACATGACTATTTCATTTAGAAATCCAACCATTTTCCAATAAGAGACAAAATGAAATTTGAATAAAATCTAGTGAGAAGAAAAAACTTCCATGATGGAAATTGATCATTTTCTGTGGTTGTTCATTAACTAAAAGGATCTCTGAGATTTTTCTGAACCTATAAGTTTCTCAACTCTAAATTTCCATGAAGATGATAATATAAGCAGGTTATATGTATGCAACGCAATGGGGAAAACTGTGTAATTTAGGCTGCTAACACATTTTTATTTGAAAAATGTTTATTTAAACTGACTAAGAGCATCTTTTTGCTTATTATTTTTATAGTTACTTAAAGATTTTTAATTTACAGTTGTACATTTAACTGTAAAGAAAAAAATAGACTCATGAAATATCTATTTTTAGCATATATGTTAACTCAAGTAGAAATTATTCAGTCTGCCAAATGGTCTTTTAATGAAACCAGAGCAGGAATGCCTGAAATTAATCAATAGTGGTTCTTAGTCATAATAGACTGCAAACCATCTACTCTGAGGGGGAAAAAAATCATAATTTATTTGGTTGGCCTTTCTCTTTTCAATGTGAAGAATTTTAGAAAATAGCACAGGTAACTTTTAAAATGTTTGCCTAGAAATATGACACCTGTGCTTTGGATGAAAAACAGTGCATTTTTGCTATGCCACAGTTATAAATAAACTTAGTTTTAAAACACCATTTTATTTAATTGCAAATACGTAGTGACAACAGTAACAAAACAACAAGAAACTATCTTTACCACCCAAATATCAACCAACAAAAATTCCTGTACCTTTCTTACACTGGTTTAGTTCTAATGTTTTCTAGAACTTCTCCATGGGGAAAGGGAAGTCAATGCTGTCTTAATTTTTAGCCAATTTCTCATTTCTTTCCTCCATCCAACTCTTATATGCACATAGATAGCACTCAGTTGGAAAGGAACCTTCAGAAGACTACTGGACATATGTCTGCAAATATGATTCATTATTTTTGCACTATCTGGAAATTTTAACTACTTCTCTTCTGCAGGATGTGTGAATCTCATGAGATTACAGATGGTGAATTCCTACGTCTATATAGTAGATAGCACACATGGCCTTTTGTGTCATGTAATTGAGCAAATCCTCAGGAAATCCAGGCTATCTTAGTGCCCTGAGTTTACATTCAAAAGAGAGGAATCATGTGGTAGAATCATTTTCTGTCCAAGAAACTGATGCCTGGGTTGTACCTCAATCCCTCCCATGACACAATTTTTACTAAAGTTACCAATAACTTCCCAAATTGCTAAATCTAATAGACATTTTACTCATTTTATGTGACCTCTCAGTGGT
This sequence comes from Myotis lucifugus, assembly GCF_000147115.1. NCBI lineage: Eukaryota > Metazoa > Chordata > Mammalia > Chiroptera > Vespertilionidae > Myotis > Myotis lucifugus. The sequence continues at coordinate 43,148,286 of NW_005871048.1, read as the reverse complement.
TAACTCTTCCCTCTCTGAAAAAGTGTATCGGTTTTCATGGTACCCCCCTTTTTAAATCCTTTTTTCTCTGATGGCTTTTCTCAGGCTCCTTTGAAGGTGTCTCCTTCCCTTATCAGTCAATAATTGTTGGAACTACAGGGCTCAGTCTTGGGTCCTTTTCTAGTCTTACTTGACATCCTTCCTTTGGGCACTTTCATCTACATAATGGTTTCAATGCCAAGTATATGACCAATTCCCAATTTCAATCTCAAGCTCACATGAAGACTAGAACCTAAAAGGATGTTCTAAAATTCACTTCAATACACCATTGAAATCTCAGTCTTCATTGGTTTTCCTCCTCTCAGTAAATAGCACTTCTATCAATCCACTTGTATGAGCCAGAAACTGGACTTCTACCTCTCTTCACTCCCCACATCCTGATGATACTTTCTTCTAGCATATCTTGAATCTCTCTTTTTCCCCATCTTTGCCTTCCCCTCCCTGGATGAATTCAAAATCACATTTCTTCTAGACGTGCTTTCACAGCTTCCTGTTTTGAGCTTCCTAATTGTTCCTTATCATCCTAATAGCTCTTCAAATCTTACCTCTCTTCTTTTTCTAATGTTTGTATGAATACAGCGATTCTCTGATTGTGTACATCTCTTCTAAGCTGTCTGGTTAGTGAAATCATGTTGGTAGTTTGGAATCAGCCATGGTGAGAGTATTTACACCATAGAAATTAGTAAATAATCAGACACCTGTCTTCCCTGCTCATTGCTAAACATTTACTTCCAAACCACTGTATATTTACTGACCCATTGTATTAGGCACCTTTTTGCTATCTGGTTTATGCTTTATCTCATTTGATATAATAATAATGTTGTAGATATTGTCATATCCTCATTTCAAAAGTAAGAAAGTAACTTTGGAATTGCTGGGTTCTCATCACCTGTAGCACATATGTAGCTTAGTTGGCACTTACATATTTTTATATGGTTAAAAAAATATCTTGGTGAAGATAGACCTAAAAAGAAACATTACCTTTTGTTAAGTTGTATGAATGAGTTCCCTATAAATTGTGGAGATTAAACCCTTATCATAGGTAACATTGGCAAATATGTTCTCCCATGCAGTGGGCTTTCTTGTTGTTTTGTTGATGGTTTCTTTTGCTGTGCAGAAGCTTTTTATTTTGATGTAGTCCCATTTGTTTATTTTCTCCTTAGTTTCCATTGTCCTAGGAGCTGTATCAGTAAAGATATTGCTATGATATTTGTCTGCTATTTTGCTGCCTATGGATTCTTCTAAGATTTTTATGGTTTCCCATCTTACATTTAAGTCCTTTATCCATTTTGAGTTTATTTTTGTGTATGGTGTAAGTTGAAATCCAATAAAAAATGGGCAACGGACCTAAATAGACACTTTTCGGAAGAGGACATACAGAAAGCTAAGAGACATATGAAAACACACGCAGTCACTAATCATCCGAGAGATGCAAATCAAAACAACAATGTGGTACCATCTCACACCTGTCAGAATGACTATCATCAACAAATCAACAAATGACAAGTGCTGGAGAGGATTCAGAGAAAAAGGAACCCTCATGCACTGCTGGTGGGAATGCAGACTGGTGCAGCCACTGTGGTGAATAGTATGGGGTTTCCTCAAATAATTAAAAATGGAACTCCCATTTGACACAGTGATCCCACATCTAGGAATATATCCCAAGAAGCCAGAAACACCAATCAGAAAGGATATATGCACCCTGTGTCCATAGCAGCACAATTCACCATAGCTAAGATTTGGAAACAGCCTAAGTGCCCATCAGCAGATGAGTGGATTAGAAAACTGTGGTACATCTACACAATGGAATACTGTGTTGCGGTAAAGAAAAAAGGATTCTTACCATTTGCCACAGCATGAATGGAACTGGAGAGCATTAAGCTAAGTGAAATAAGCCAGTCAGAGAAAGAAATAAATATCACATGATCTCATTCATTTGTGGAATATAATGAACAACATAAACTGATGAACAAAAAATAGAACCAGTCATAGAAACATCGAACAGACTGTCCAACCTATGAGGGAAGGTGGAGGGTGAGGGGGTAAGAGATCAACCAAAGGACTTGTATAACCAATGAACACAGATTGGGGGGATGGAGTGAGGGCATGTGCTGGTGGCTGGGGGTGGCCGGGGAGAGTTCAATGAGGGGAAAAGGAGACTTATGTAATACTTTAAAAAATAAAGAATTTAAATTTAAAAAAAAAGAAAAATACTGGCGAGGCATCCCAAGGCATGTCCTTGGGAAGCAAATGATGATAAGATGTCCCCTTTTAGCCACCTTTGACTAATTATGCTAATTATAAAACAAGCTGCAGGGATCAAAATTGATTACTTGAATTTTACCCTAAGAATTAGTTTTGATTTGCTAAACAGAGGCTCAGTATGGATATTAAACCATTTCTGTATCTGTAATGGGTATCTATCCAAACAGAAGAGGAAAATTGGTTGGATGTTTACGGGACTTGATCCTAAGAGTGATTCCTTTTATCAAAAGACTCTAGAAATAAGGCCTTAAACCAGTGTAAACTTTAGTTATACTTGATATATATGTATTTAAATTTATCTTTGTTGTTGAAAGTATTACAAATATCCTCCATTTACCCCCAATTTACCCTCTACCCGCCCCCCCCCAGGCCTACTACACTGTTGAAAGTGGTGTGCCAATACTTTAAAAAATATTGTCCTCATTAATTGATAAATGGTACAGTGTATCTCATTTTGCTCCATTTCCCCACACCCCACCCCTGTACTATTTTCCCCTTTCTCCAGTGCAACTGGCTTGTAAAATTTTTCTTGGCAAGGAGTAAAAAAAATGAAAATATTAATTTATTTGAACTGATTAGATAAAAACTGTCTGTGTGCTGGTGTGAATTTTCAGCATGTTCTGATCCATAAAAAAAACAGATAAAGAATTTTTTAAGTGCTAGTGATAATGAAAAAGGTGCCATTTTGGGCTAGGATTGATCTTCTCTGGTTATAATGCTTTTTTAAAAATATATTTTGGTTGATTTCAGAGAGGAAAGAAGAGGGATAGAGACAGAAACATCAATGATGAGAAAGAATCATTGATCAGCTGCCTCCCACATGCCCCACACAGGGGATTGAGCCCATAACCCAGGCATATGCCCTGACTGGGAATTGAACCATGACCTCCTGGTCCATAGGTTGATGCTCAACCACTGAGCCATGCCAGCTGGGCTGGTTGTAATGCTTTTAATTGTGGAGGTGCTTCTTGCCCCAATGACTACTAAATGCTTTTACTTTTCAAGGGAAATTTGTTCTATAATATTCTTTAACAATTTTTAATTGAATGTATCAGGGTGACATCTATAATAATAAAAGTGTAATATGCAAATCAACCAAACGGCCAGATAGCAGAACGACCGTCTGGACTACCACACTATAATACCCACTGGCATCAGAACAGCCAAGGCAGGTGAGATTGATCACAGAGTCCTGCGATCAATTTCCCCACAGACAGAGGCTCAGGCTACCTGGTCAGCAGCGCTGTGGCGGATGGGCAGGGCCTCCCTCTGCAGGGGTGATTGATCATGGGGCTCCCGGACTGTGAGAGGGTGCAGGCCAGGCTGAGGTACTCCCCCCACCCTCCACCTCAAGTGCACAAATTTCATGCACCAGGCCTCTAGTTGGTTAATAAAGTTATATAGGTTTCAAGTGTACAATTCTATAATACATCATCTGTATGTTGTATTATGTATTTACCATCCTAAGTCAAATCTCCTTCCATCATCATTTATCCCCCCTTTATCCTCTTTTGCCTCTCCCTACCTGTCCTTTCCCTCTGGTAATCACCATGTTGTTGTGTCTATGAGTTTGTTGTGTTTTTTTTTTTTTTTTTGCTTAATCCCTTCACCTTTTCCACCCAACCCCCAACCCCATCACCTCTGATAGCTGTCAGTCTGTTCTCTGTATCTATGAGTCTGTTTCTATTTTGTTAGTTTATTTTGTTCATTAGATTCCATATATGAGTGAAATTATATTGTCTTGTCTTTCTCTGACTGGCATATCTCACTTAGTATAATGCTCTAAATCAGAAGCTTCTAAAGTGATCATCGTGGCCTTCTTAGTGTGGTTTTTCACTGCTTTTTACTGTAAACTATATTAGCTGCATTGTTTACTAAATAATCTTTTGTGGACTCTTCTAGAGACCTAACTATTATCTTTAACAATTATTTTAAGGGGAAAATTGACCCAACTTTCAAGTTTAAGTTTACAGATAAAATTTGGAACATAATACATTTAAAAGCTGTGGATTGCAAAAAAAAGGTAGACTTGTTTATTTAATTTATGCTGAGCACCTATTATTAGCAACGTTTATTCAGAGGAAACAAAATTCTTACCCTGGTAGGAATATATAATCTGTCAGGGAACTTGTAATTTTGTGAAACCATTAATAAGATATAACGTGTATGTTTGAGTGCTAAATAGGTGGTATCAAATGTCATTGAAGGTCAGAACCTATAAAATGACTCAACTGAAAGAATGTATTGCATTCTGTCCCGACTTGCCTGTACTTAAACTACTTGCATTGTTTAAGAATTACAGAAATTCTTCATTGCTAGAGAATTGCTGGAAGATAGAGGTAGAGCCCAGCCAGTGTGGCTCAGTGATTAAATGTCGACCCATGAAACAGGAGGTCAAGGTTCAATTCCTGGGTTTTGGGCTCGATCCCCAGTAGGGGTTGTGCAGGAAGCAGATGATGGGTGATTCTCTTTCATCATTGATGTTCTTCTCTCTCTCTCCCTCTCCCTTTCTCTCTTCAAAATCAATAAAAAAAAATATTTTTAAAAAAGGTAGAGGTAAAACAAGTGTAAGCAACCTTTTTCATGTTAAAAGCCAGTTAATAATTATTTTAGGCTTTGAGACCATATGATCTGTGGCACAACCACTCATGTCTCTTTTTGCAGCACAGAAGCAGCCACAGACATACATACAGGAATGGCCAAGGCTTTGTTTCAATAAAACTTTATTTACCAAAAAAAAGGAAAAAAAAAGAAAAAGCAGTAGGCCAGATTTGGCCTGTGGGTTGTAGTTCCAAATCTTGTATGTATTATGATCTGTTTCTACGCACAGCATTTCTGACATCAAACAAGTGGGGGCTTGTCCTCAGAGCAACCAAATTCTCCAGCTCTTCAGACACTAACTACGTGTCCCAATTCAAGTCTGACACTACCTACCAGAAGTTAGCACAGACCACAGGTTAGGGACTCAGTCCCATAAGACTGCTTCTCCTTTCTATGTCAATCGCAAGTCCCAGACCACCAGTACTTCTGATTGACTGGCTATAATTCAGGGGTTCCCACAACCCCCTCCCCATTTTCAGTAATTTTCTAAAATGACTAACAGGATTCAGGAAACTGCTTTACTTACTATTACAGATTTTCTATAAAGGGTATGATTCAGGAACAGAGAAATGGAAGAGACACATAGGCCCAGGTATGAGGGGAAGGGTTCATAGAGCTTCCTCCCCTTACCAGGCATGCCATCTGAGTGTTGATGGGCTGCATTTTGAAGGATTTACTCTGTAGCTGACAGGTAGGTTTCCCCCAAACTGATGACAAGAGAGAATGTAATGGAAACAATTCCAGGTCCCACTGTTACCAGAAAGGGGACCTGAGGGGGTCTGTCTAGGGCTGGCTGATAGTGTGTGGGTTCTTGACCTCCTTAAAACAGGGGGGTCCAGAATTCCAAGGGAACTCTCCCAAGTTCACTGGAAGCAAACCGAGGAGCTGGCGGGGCACAGTGGACCCCGGCTGGTACCTGGCAGGGCTCCAAGTCTATGAGGTGGTCCCGGGTGGGCTTCTCTGGAATCCCACCACTCTGTGCCACAATAAGACAATCCAGTTCACACCAAGTGAGCCAGCTGGGCTGCATGGGCTCTGGAAGGTCCCATTTTGGGTGCCAGAAGATGTTACCAGGCAGGGGACCTCTTCCTGAGTGGGTCTGCCCAGGGCCAGCTGGTAGTGTGTAGGTTCTTGACTTCATGCAGGAAAGATTTCACAACCCAAGTCTGCTGACCATTCTTGATGTGGATGTTCCTATTACCTCCTGTCATGGAAGATCTGAATATGACAGCTTTACCATTCCCATCAGGGTCACTCGTGAGCTTTCCAGCTTTTGAAAAAAGGTTAATGTTGAATGCTCCTCAGAAATGTCGAAGAAGGCTTCTGTGAGAGAGGACGCAAGTAGTTCCCTGAGGGAGAAGTAATTAAGATGCTCTGTGATTAAGCCTTTCCCATCTTGGTCACTTCTTGCTTCTAGCCTTGGTGTAAATCTTCATAATGTAACTATGAAGTTTGTAATTAAATTATCCTGGCCACTTTGGAGTGTACCAGGAATGTTTTAATTACTTTTTATGGGTTATTGTCATGTATTTCCTCAGGGGGCTGTCTCCTTTGAGCAATTCCATTCTTTTGAATTATATGTTGCTATTCTTAAAATAGACTTATATTTCTCTCCCTCCCATATTATGTTTTAACTAAACTGAGTGCAGAATCTCTTTGAGGATCATTGTGTAGGAGGTCCAAGTACTGTTAATTCTTTTGAAAAGGATGAAAGCTGGAAGTAAGGAAAGAGGACACACAAGAAAGACAACTTAATGCGAGAGGCAATAAAAGAAAGCTATTAAAGCTTTCAAAACTCAAAAAGCCTGCTTGAACGAACGGTCCGATGAACATACTAAGACCTCAACCAACAAATCTTAAGAGACAAGGTTAGCTCACTCAGCCCTTCTGTACTTGGGATTGGACCTTGCACTCTAATTGCCCTGATCTGCTTGTTTGATCTACCTTTGTCCCCCAGGTATTCAGTTGAATTGTCTTTCTTGAATACAGTAGATCTCAGTTGATTAAAAACAAAGTAAATGATGTCAGTATCTGTTTGTGTAGCACGTCTCTATGATGATGATGCCATTTACCATGCCATCTCTTCTGTGGCCGCGAAATTGCAGGCAGCAGTTAGTTACTTCTCAGCAATCACAAGGGGAATTCCATGAGAACCACTAGTTTATCTTTTCATGAAAGGAAGTCCTTGGGGGAGTCCTAAAGATACCCTTAGCAGTGAAATTTAGAATTTTTTCTGGACCATGTATCTGAAGTTTATTGTCTTCTCTGCTTGTACCCACCCTAGGAACACGTAGGTTTCTGAGCTGACCAGGTAGAAGGGATAGTTTGCAGACCAGGGTGTGACTCACAAATATAGAAACAAAAGCAAAACTTCAAATGTTATCCAAAACTTGACTCCATTTTTTTTTTAAATCCTCACCAGAGAATATTTTTTCCATTGTTTTCTTTTTTTTTTTTAGAGAAAGTAGAAGGGAGGGAGGGAGGAGGGAGAGAGAGAGAAACATCAATGTGAGGGAGACATAGATGGTTGCCTTCCACACGGGGTTCAAGCCTGCAACCAAAGTACATACTCTTGACCCAGAACCGAACCCATAACCCTTTGGTCCGAGGGCTGATGCTCTAACCATTGAGAAAACTGGCCAGGGCTTGAAGTCATCTTTATATTTGCAGGGTAGTCTACTTGATGAATTAGAGCTTAGTGAGTTTGAATTTGGTCTACATGTGGAAGGTGGGAAAGCATAAAGGATCAAGTTAAATGTCAGCAAGAAGCAGCTTTGTCTGACTGCAAACTGTTTCCCTCCCAAAGACAAAGTATTGTTGAGATGCTGCCTTGCTTGTAGGAATATCCAAGAAAGGGTCCTTCTGCTGTTGCTCTTTATGTTGTGTTCTACTAGTTTCTGATGCTTCCAGGCCTAAGAGGTTTGAATTCATTGTACTGAGCGAAGAATAGAGCGGTTTTGGCTCTTTGGATTTTTTTCTTAGGAATCAAAACATAAATTTTTGTCATTAGAGGCAGTGGTTATGTGAACAGTTTTGTTTTCTCTAAGCCCATGCAGCAGTGGGACTGGGGAGGGACAGGAAGGAAGTGGTGGTGGCCCAGCAGGTGTCCTTTACCAGAAGGGACATAATCTCTCTCAGCTTGATCCACAAAGGACAGCTCTCAATTACCCCTACCGACCCCCCCTTTTTCTTGGTAAGCACAGAATAATTTGGAGTGGAAAATTCTTTTTTTATTATCTTAAGGAGAAGTATAATACTTTCCCCCTATTAATTAAAATCTTATTTTAGTACCCTTTGATAAGAGCTACAGAAATATTTGCCAGTTGTCTTCTAAAATCTCTTCCATTCCTCCATCTCCCAGTTTTCTGCTATTTCTCTCACCAAACATAGCAAAATGGAGGTACATTGTGTACCATGAGAAGAGTTAGGTATGTATATTGTATGGCACTTGATAATCTGAGGAAATAGTTCTTGTTTGGATCCAAGACTGAGTTGAAATTGTAAGCACACATTGTGTCCATTCCTGGGAGAAGTAAATCTCGTTGTTGAAGATTTTCTCATCGGCCCTGATTGGAAAATTCCGATTAGAGTGTAGGATGATAAAAAGAGGAGTGAGCCCCTCAGAGAACTGAGCCTATTGCTTCTCCTTTAATATTGGTATTTTTCCATTTCCTCACTTCTTTCTTAATCGAAGGAGACTCCCTGGGCATTCTCACCCAATCCCATAGCCTAAGTTTTCTATTATATATACTTACAAGTCCAAAATCTATACCTTCACCCAAGATCTCTCTCCTGAAATCAAGCGTTGTATATGCAATGTTTTCTTCAATTTATAATTAGAGGCCCCATAGGACATGCTCAGAGCTCAAATCATACCTTTCTCCTTCAATCAGTTGTTCCTCCTATGTTCCTAAATACTGTTAATAGTAACACCATACACTGGCTGCCCAATTGCCTGCTCTACCTCAGAAGAACAGCTCACATCCATCTATTCTCTTCATTCCTAAAGTCACTTCTCTGGCTCTGGTCTTCATCATTTCTTCCTGCATCTATTATCATTAGTAGATCGATCCCTGCCTCTCTATATCTCAATCCTGAACATCATTTTGTTTCCCAGGTTGACTGAGCTATAATTGATGTACAATATATTGCACACACTTAAAGTATGCAACTTAAGGAATTTCAAAACCATCACTATAATAGATAAAATGGACATAACCTGTGCTCCTGTGTAATCTCTCCCTCACTCCCCTCCCCAGAAACCTTCCATTCCCAGGCAGTCCTGGATCTTCTTTATGCTATTACAGATCAGTTTGCATTTCCTAGAATGTGATATAAGTGGAATGTTCCCTCTCTTTCTGACTTCTTTCACTCAGCACAGTTATGTTTTCCTGCCCCCTGCCCCAGCCTCTTTTATGATCTTTTTGCTTATCACTGGTTTCTAACCAATTGGATTATGATAAAACTTAGGGTCATTACATGCATGCCTCTTGTGCTTGGGGTTCATTTAACTCCTTGAGTCTGTGGATTTGTAGTATATATTCAGTTTGGAAAACTTTGCTTTCAAAAATTATTTTTTCAAATATTTTTCTGTTCAACATCATTATTTCTTTCTCTCTAGGACTGAATGCATACATATCAGGAAGCTTGAAGTTATCCCACAGCTCACTAACACTTATTTCCATTCTTGTTGAGATAAGGGGGCTTTTTTTTCCCTCTGTGTGTGTCATTTTGGATAGTTCCATTACTGTGTTTTCAGATGCATTGATGCTATTTTTCAGTAGTGTCAATTTTTTGTTAATCCTATCCAGTTTATTTTTCATCATAGACATTGCAGTATTATTTTTGTCTCTAGATGTTCAACTTAGGTGTTTTAAAAAATATCCTTTATATCTCTCCTTAACATGCTCAAACATGACTTTGACTTTTGCATGTTTGGAATCTATATATATAAAAGCATAATATGCAAATCGACTGGGCAACAGAACGACCAGTTGCTATGATGTGCACTGACCACCAGGGGGCAGATACTCAGTGCAGGAGCTGCCCCAGCCCGCAGGCCCTGATCACTTGATCAGGGCCTGCTGGCCAACCTCTTGGTCCCTCCCCCTGGCCAACAGGCTCCCATTGCCCAATGGGGAGTGGGGAACTGGGGATGGGTGGCGGCGGAGGCAGATGGCGCCAGGCCAAGGTGACTGCAAACAAGTGAGGCCCGATTACCCCCCCTTTTGCCCCCCACACACAGGGTGACTGGCGACCGGTGTGGGGGGGGGGGCAGGGCTGGCTGCAGCCCTGATCACAGGCCAGGCCTAGGGACCGTACTCATGCTCAAATTCCGTGCGCCGGGCATCTAGAATAGTTATAATTTTTAATGTACTTGCCTACCAATTCTGAAATCTTTGTCATTTCTCAAAGTCTGCTTCTATTGATTGATTTTTCTCCTTATTATGAAGCCTAGAACCTTTCTCCACACAGGAATCTGGTCAATTTATTTCCCCCTTCTCTCTGGAGTCATGGACACTACCTGTTGTCAATGTCTGAAAACCTTGTTTCATATATTGTGTCTAGGGTATTTTTGTTGTTGTTTTTTAATGTGTTTCAGGCAGAAGGTTAAATCTGATTCCTATTATTTCATCTTGGCCCCAACCAAAGCTTTTCTGTAATTTATTTTTTTTGTACTGTTGTCTGAATTATGGTTCTAAGTCTCTAGTCTAATTTTATCACATTACTACTTAAAAACCTTTGGTGATAACTTTTCATCTGGAAATCAAAGTCCTAACCTTTATTAGAGTTTCTAAGGCTCTTCACATTATGGCTCTTTCTACGCTCATCTTTGATTATTAACTCCTCCCTTCCTCGTGCCACATCCTACACAAGTAGGTACCCTAGAATCAAGCCACACTTGATGGAACCACAATTCCTGGATTAAACCACCCTTGTGTTTTGGTCATTTTTTTTTTCTTTGTGCATCTTCCTATCCCTTCTCAGACTGATGTGATTTTACCTGCTCTGAAAATCTATATGTTCTAGTTCAAATATAATGTCTTCTGTAAATCTTTCTGTGATTTTCTCCCTACTGTTCTTGGCAAGATTAATAAATAGCCTGGGGTTCCCTCACCAGAACAATTCTGCTCCACGTGGCGCTCTCACCATAGTGCTCACTAGTTTCCCCTACTAGACTGACAGCTTCTCAGAGCAGGACTTAGAAAATTTATTCTGTGGAGGGACCGGTAGTAAATATTTTAGAGTTTGAGGGCTCTACAGGTCTTCGTTGTGTATTATTATTTTTTTTATAACCCTTTGAAATATACAGTTGATTCTTAGCTTTGGGGCCAAGCAAAAACATGCTGCCGCAGACTGCAGTCTGCTGACCTTGGCCTTAGCATAGAGAGGTTATATTTCATTCTTTCACTCAGTAGATTGCCTGACTCTGAGAAGAAGCTCAATAAAAATTGTGCAGTTCTTTAATAATGAACATCAAGTAGCCTATAACATTTGAATATGTCATATGTGACCGTAATTCTTCCAAGAACTTCGTGTAGGTTATGTCATTTGGTTTGCACAAAATCAGGTCATATTGTCAGCACCATTTTATAGATGGAGCCGTCCCGGCATCCAGTAGCTGAGGGCCTTGCCAGAGACCATGCAGCTGTGTGTCTTGAAGAAGTTAGAAAAGAAGTAGAACTGGGATGAGGCAATTGTTTATGTTCTTCTTCTGCTGGGTTAGGCTCCCAAAGAGGACAGGATGTTCCTGCAATTGATGTATTCAGCATCCTTCTCTCTGAGGGAAAGCAAAGGTAGATCAGCATGGATCCATAGAGCCTTAAGCTAAGGATTGCATGAGGTTCAGGGATAGATAGCCACATCTGTTCACTTTTAGGTATACTGTGTAGTTTGGGTAAAATGACAAAATTGGGTTTGTAAGATAGGTATTACTTTTTAAAATATGAAAAATATTGTATGTATTACACTCATCATATATTTTTAAATCTAGAGAACTCCTGCTCCTCTTTAAATAGGATAATATCCTTCAAACAAAATACTTTGCCCAAATTAGTTGTCTTCAAAGCATATCTGGTTGAGTTAGAAGCTGAAGAAACATATTATTTGAAGCCACACACAAATGTTTTATTTTTTTAAAATTTGTTCCTTTTCCAAAAAGGAAAAGATAATTGCCTTTGTGTTTTATAAAGAAACTTTTCCTCATGGCTGACAGTTGGCAACTGAGTGAACTAATATGAGCTGATATTAAGAATTTCGATGATGTCTTTTGGAAATCCCAACAGACTTGACTCTTTAGCACAGAGGAATCAGAGCTGCAATAATCAATCAAACCACCATCAGGAACAGAAATGCCCTTCGAACAGCTGCCATTTACAATGAAGTGGTAATGATCTTTATAGGAAAAATTGCAGAGGCATAAAAAGCACCTGCTGTCAGAATCAACTTTTCAAAAAGCAGAAGCTGTTTCACTGCCATACTTTCAAGTAATAATAATTATTAGGACAATTGAAAGCAAATTAGTAGATGATTTGCAATTAAATATACAATATTTTTACATCAAGAGAAGTTTTGTGAAGACAGTTAATGTTCCCCCCTGGGAATTAATGTGCTTTATCAAATGGCAACTGTGTTCTTCCCTGTGCTGAATTCTGCCAGTTGGAAGACAGACGCCAGAGGGCCACCGGGGACCAGAGGCACTGGCCCTGAGGTTGCACCAAAGCAAGGGCCTCATCTTTGTAATTATGTAACTGGCATTTATTTTAGTTTCTAAATATGAATTTCTGACTTTTCATCACTGACATATCTCCTTCCTTCCAGCATTTTATGTCACTGATGTCATTGTATCCCTACATGTTGTTATTGACAGCCAAACAACCAAAAAGCGATAAAGAAAACAAACAAAAAAATGGTATGGTAGCAGCATAAGATGGACTACAGATAGATTGCTATGGGATGCTCACTGCCAATTCTCGTAAATGTCAGGGTTACCTCCAAGAAGCAGGGAGAATTGGAGTTGTAAATGTGCTTCTACATTCCTTTATAATTGACTCCTGCCCTCTGTCCTTCTATGAGAACACATGATTCCTAATCACTGGTTCAGTTTAAGTTGGGTCTTGTGGCCGAAAGCTGAGAGGACTGGGGCTGAGTCAGCTTGACTGGCCAGGGGAGAGTTGGGCGGGGTCAACTATTGAGCCCACATCCTTGGTTTACCTGGAATAAAGCCACACACCTCCCGGGGTAAAGTGAGCTGTCACACAATGAGGACAGGGATGGGAGCCTGTTTCCCTTACAGAATTTAATAACAAACTTCTTCTATTTCATCTGGGGAGCAACAGTGTATGAAATAGCAGGTGGGGCTGAGAGGTCACAGCATGCTTCTCTGGTAAGTGAGGTCATGGGATACTTATTTGGTCAGTAGAGTTGATTATTTAGTAAAGCATTTCTAAAGAATTAAGCACATGGTATAGGTAAGTTGGGGACGTTTATTTCACTTATTACATATTTTGTTTACCTGCTTATTATTTTGCTTGTTACTTATACAAGCAGAGGTTCCTTGGAAGAATCAGAATCTAGGTAATGATTTGCTCATTTGTCCTTCGTTAGCATGTGTTACATTCAATGAGGGATGAGATTTTCTCCATGCCCTTGATCATAGGGTGAGCCCCTGTGGAAACGACACTGCTTCTCTGTGGCTAGGGTGGCATATCAAATTTGCATGGGGCTTTCCTGCATGGCTCTCTCCTCCCTCATTCCACTGACATCTTCATTTTCGCCTCTTGGAGCCAGTTCTTAGTTTCCACAGTGTGTACTCTCCAATCTCATTCCCTTTCTCCATGGACAGTCTTTGTTTTTAACCCTTTCTAGTTCTTCTTTTCCATTTCATTGTTCCACCAGGGCCTGACCTCACGCTCCTCCCACCCACTCTGCTTGGGAAATGCCATGACACCAACTTTCACCCTAACAAGTCTGTGTCACTAGCCCCAAACGCTCCCTCAAATACCTTTGTTCATGGGTTCCATTTCAAAGTAACAGGCCCTAAACTCATGATCTTTCTTCCAAACCTGCCCCACAATTTCCCTCCTCCATCCTTTGACAGTTGCCTCTGCATCTGCCTGGCAACCAGGCTTGGAGTCTCAGCATCCACTTTGATTCATCCTTCATCCTTGCTTCTCATCATTCGCTATGTCATACCAATCTTATTTCTGAATGGTTAAGAAATAGGGTTCTAGAACCAGAGGTTACGTCCCTTATTAGGTGACTTCAGGCAATTCTTAACCTTTCTATGGCTCAGTTTCTGCATATATAAAACTGAAAACTAGAACTTCCCTCATAGCACTATTGTGAGGAGTAAATGAGTTATTTACTTATTCTCTGAACAGTGCAGGGGGCACACTGAACACTCAATAGATGTATTATTATAATTATTATTAGTTTTTACATGTGCTCCCCTTTCTCTATGCCTACTTGAATGATGCTAATCCAGGTACTTGTTAGTTGGATATTAAGGTCGTTCCTAATTGACCTTCCCCAGGATCTTCTCAGTCCAATGCACTGTATATGTTGCTGCCAGATTTATTGAACAGACGGCAAAGACTTTTATTCTCCTGATCAAAGCGATTTACATCAGAAAACAAAGTCTTTAACTCCATTGCTTGGCACTGAAGATTCTGTACTATTTTCCATTGTCATTGACTTCTAGTCCTCTCCAAGGACCTTTCACTCCAGCCAGGGTGAGTGGTTTACATTTCTCCATATATGTTCTGCACCTGCCCACCTCCTTGTTGTTGCTCACAGTGGACCGTCTACCAGGATCACCTTCCTTTTCACACTCTTCTCTATGTGACCAGGACGTCCTTATTCTTGAGTGCCTGCTCTCATGGCTCTGTCCTTGGAGACATCTTCTACCAGTTCCATGGCTCCATAGGAAGCACCACACCCTTCCTCTGACCGCCCCTAGCAGCTTACCTGTATAATGCTTATTGTTCTTTTTACTTTCTGCTATATGTTTTAGTTGCCAAAGTATCTTTATTATTCATAAGTTTATAGCAAATTTATACTTCATACAACTTTAGATTCTTCTCAAACCTACATAGTTTCTTACTTATAGTCAGCGGTCAGTAAACACAGGTTGAGTGAATGAATGACCCTCCTTGGTCTCTGGGTCCTGCAAGGAGCTTACAGCTGGTAGATGCCCAATATGTCTTAAAATATCCCAAGTGATTTGACAAAAGAAAAAAAGAAAAATTTATTCTTTATTCCCAGCCAACATTCTTTACTATTCATGGTAAAGCCTCTCTGACTCTTTCTAGTAAGAGTTGCACTTGAACTATTAGAAACCATAACATTTGGGAGTCAACAAAGATCTTAGAGGGACTGCCAACCCCCTGTCAGGAAAACGGAGGCCCAGAGGGAAGGAGGGACTAATCAAGATGCAGATCAAGCCTGGCTAGTGTGGCTCAGTGGTTGAGCATCGACCCAAGAATGAGGAGGTCACAGTTCAATTCCCCATTGGGCCACATGCCTGGGTTTTGGGCTCGATCATCAGTAGGGGACGTGCAGGCGGCAGCCTATGAATGGTTCTCTCCCATCATTGATGTTTCTATCTCTCTCTCCCTCACCCTCTCTCTAAAATCAATGAAAATGTATTTTTTAAGAAAGATGCAGATCAAGTTATTGGTATCTGGGTATCTCTGAGTAGCTGAGACTGCTGATGAGTTCTGTATTCTTGGTCTAGTATGTTTTCCTTTTGATTGTTCTAAAATAATCTTTTCATGGCCTAGTACAGTGGTTCTCAACCTGTGGGTCGCGACCCCTTTGGGGGTCAAACGACCCTTTCAAAGGGGTCTCCTAAGACCATCGGAAAACACATATATAATTACATATTGTTTTTGTGATTGATTACTATGCTTTAATTATGTTCAATTTGTAACAATGAAAATACATCCTGATATCAGATATTTACATTATGATTCATAAAAGTAGCAAAATTACAGTTATGAAGTAGCAACGAAAATAATTTTATGGTTGGGGGTCACCACAACATGAGGAACTGTATTAAAGGGTGGCGGCATTAGGAAGGTTGAGAACCACTGGTCTAGTAGCAGTAATCAGAGAGCTTGAATCAAGTTTCTTTCAAACTCTAAAATAATTTCCAAAGAGAAAAATTATTCACCATTTATAAAGAAGATATAATTAGCATAATGGTACATCTTAAAAATGAGACCATTTAGACTGATGAATATTTGTGATATTCAACTATAAGAAACATTAGGAACACTGGAAGCAATGGGAAAGGAAGACATTAGTGAACATAGGTTCTTCTTGGATGACAACAGCTGACACACACTTTTCATTTGAGGACTGGTAATTTGCACGTTGCCTTCCCTCCCCTCTATCACAAAGTCACTGTTTCGTCCCTCTTCCAGAGAATGATTTTCCTCATCTGTAAAATGTAGATTGTAATGTTAACCTCATTGGCTCCATGAGAAGTTAATAAGAGAATAGATATGAAGCACCTGATACAAAGTAAGTACATAGTGACTATTGGTTCCCATTTCTGCTTTGTCTTACAGCTAAAAGATGGCAAATGCATCACATGCATGTTACCATTCCCTAATTTATTCCCAAATTAGACATGTCAAAATCTTTCTGATGCTTTCTGGCTGAGCACAGGAGAGCCTTCAAATCCCTTCAGAACAATACTCCAGGCAGCTGCTATCAATCAGATGTTCACACATGAGATGAGACTTGTCATCTTGTCCTGGGTAAATGGGAGATAATGTTTTCCCATTTCTAGATATAGTTCAGCTACATCTGCCTGCTTAGTCCTCCCCTCCGCCCATCAGTCTAGCGCTTCGCCTCCACTTTGTTTTAGCTCAGGCCTTAGCCATGTTCTTGCATGATTATTTCTTTCTCATGTTCTAAAATTGTCCCATGAAATCAAAGATATGATTTGCTAGGGTTTGGATACATAAAGTTATATTGTGCTGAATTGATTGTAGTAACTTTATTACTTTGGTTATTCCTCTATTTTTTTTTCAAAAGAAAGAGCATTTCCCTTTTATCAAAAAATATGAAAAATTTTAGTTCAAAGCACATTTTTTGAAAGTTTAAGACAAACCTGAAAAACAGAAAAATTAGATTCTGAAATTACATAGACACTTTCCTATAAATCATAGAAACCTTACTTTGACAATTTTGAGGGTTTGGGAATTCCTTTATTAATTTCTAGTTCTTAACTGTATAATCTGTAAAACCAGTATAAACATTTCTGCTTGCTGTGAGGACTTACAGGAGATATTTCATGAAGCGTGTTTATTGAACTCAGAGCCTGTCCCTGAGTTAGGATTTAAACAATCACAGAAATTATTAATTTATCCAAGTGTACTTTCAATGTAAAAAATGAGAAAAATAATTCTGTAAAATGTCCACTGGGAAAACAGCATCTCTCTTTTTTTTCTGAAAGAATTCATGACCTTTGATAAAAATGTGAAACTTAAGAAAATGTTGCTTAATGAGCTAGTTTGCCAGACTTAGAGATGTAATAAAAGGGTTTCTATATTTGAATCCCGTTTCTTTCTTTTTTTTTAAATAAAATAATTACCTTCTAATAGTCTACAGAAAGCTAAGACAATTTTTTGAAAAATAATTAACCCTAGTAAATGGTATAATGAAACTGATTGTAAAAGTTTTGGCTCAGTAAGCATTGTAAGTATACTTTAAATTTAAATGTATCTCAGTGGAAGGATATATACTAAACTAAAACTGATGTATGGTTGATGGTATTGAGGATAGAATTAGAGGTGAAGGTAAAGGTTTTCTTTAATTACATATGTTTGTATTACTTGAAATATAGCAACAGGTACGTACTATTATTTTTGATAGTGAATTCTTAAAAGGCCATTAAATTTTTAATACCAGTCTGTTAGTTTTGGCCCTTGGTAAAATTGTGATGCAGCTGAAGTTTGTGGTCTGTCTCTTCATTCTGTAAGATTTGATTCCATTTCTCTCTCCTATTATTGCAACGTCCATGTTATTTTTCTATCAAAATTTACTGCCAAAAAGGGTATAAGTCATAATCTAGTGCTAGAATTAAGGAGATGCAGCGCTCTCATATCTGCACTGCACATACATGCCTGCTGTAGAACTCTGGAGATTTTAGGAGTGCCTGTTTTTGCCAATGTGTCAGCACTGCTGTATTAAATGCTACCGTAGGCCCAAAAGACACCAGTGTTTTGTTTTATTTTCATGTAAATATCTCCTGTCTCCTACCCATTTATGCATGGATGGCATCAGACAAATCAAGCCACTGTGAGAACGCTGCTGGTCATACATCATCATTTATCTACATTTCCCATACCAAGAATATTACCTGTTTCTTATCCATCTAATTAAGAAGAAGACTAGAGAAGACATTTGTTCATTGCTCCTTTAAAAATGTTTTCTGTCTGGCCACGACTGTAGGACAAGTAAGGTTTCTGTTTTTGTAAGAACATTATTATGTACTTTTTCTTTGATACCCCAATGGCATGAGAACATTTTGTAATCATATTTTCTGAGAACAGTTAAAGAAATCAATGGAAACCAGGCTGAATGGCTGTAAATGTTCTGGAACAACTGTTAAATAGAACCGAGGGACTAAAAAGAAGAGGACTGGGGATGCTTTATGCTGCAGGCTTTTTTACAAAGGGTATTGATAGAATATTTTTTCAAGGACTAGGATAAATCAGTTCCCTTTAACAAACTATTTATTTTAGTCCTTGCATGATCATTTCTTCTTTTCTTCTTTGTCTGATTAGTATTCCCACTAATCACAATGAGGAACACAATCTTTAATAAAAAGAAAGATTCTTACTTTCATGCATCACACAATGCCCTTAATGAAGACAATACAACAAATAATGTAATTGGCCTGCATAGGACCTACACACCATTTCTCCAACTTTCCACAGAAAAAAAGAGAAAGCAACTTAATGTGCCTATCAAGAAGAGTGGCAACATGCATTTTCTCTTTATATATTTTCTCTCTCCCTCTCCTTATCCCCTCACACACTTGCACAGCATATACACAATGGCAGTTCCTGCAGTTAGAGTGAAGTGGTTTTTCAAAACATGACAGGAAATGTACTAAAGGAAAGGAAAGTGAGAACTGGCCACTTGAGACTAGTAGATCTGTAAACTTCCTCAGACCTCTGTTTCCTCGGGGAGAAAAGTAAGTAACAGACTTTGCCATTTCACGCTGAGTGTAAGAGTTACAAGTAGTGTTAGAACCACCTTCCCTTCTTATCTCCACAGCTCCAGGCAGGAGACCATTCTGACTAGCTCCTCATGAACACAATATAAGCAGCGTGACCATGTGTCCCAGTCATGGTGTATGAGTCTTGTCCTTGCATATTTATTAAAACTGTCAGATTCCCAGTATGAACAATAAATAATCATTCTAGCCACAGAGAATCTGATCTCCAAAAGAAGTTGCACTTTGACTCAATGAATGGCCTAAATGTCACCTGAAAGGTTATCAGGTGTGTAGAGATGATAATCATGTCCAAGAACAAATTTAAACTGGTCAGCAACCCAGCTGGTCAACTTCTGAGGTCCCATGCCCTATGAAGCCACCTTTCCAAGGTCTGGTTTGGTTTTATGCTTCTTCTAGTCTTCTTAAAACAAAAAAGAAATGTTGCCACCAGTAAATGCCTGTTTTGGGCTGGGGAGGGGGGGTATAATTTAATCAGGATTAAAAGTGTATAGGTTCCAAATTTCAGATACTGGAAAGTTTTAGATATTTAAGAGTTTCTGGTGTGTGTGTGTGTGTGTGTGTGTGTGTGTGTGTGTGTGTGTGTGTGTGTTTTCCTTCTACTTGGAAAAAGAAACCTCTAGTGATGGTCTTAGAATTCCATCCATGACATAGAAATTATCATCACATTTATCTCTCCTCCATGAACAAATATAAAACTGGATGAAATATTCGAAGCAGCTTTTTTTAGGTATTGGCAAACAGCACAAGTCTGTGATCCTTGCGAGAAGAGAAATAAACAAGGTGAGCTCCACATTTACCCTGGCTCTCTGAGTTGGGGTACTTGCCAAGTGACAACACATGGAAAAAGAGGCCACACAGAAAACAGCTGTCTTTCTGGACAAAGAAAATAGATTTCAAAGTTTGTGAGGTGTTGAACCTTGCAAGGTAGGGCATCAGAATACAGGATAATGTACAGAGAAGGAATTTCAGAAATCTGAATATAGGTTTCTCTGCGTCTATAGCCGATTATGCATGTGAGACTGCCAGTCCTGGCAAAAATAGTTACTCTTAGATGAATGAGGATTCTGAAAGTAGCATAGGATTTGGAGATGTTGGAATTCCCAACACTCAGAGGGGAGAGACCTCAATGAACATATTAAATGTTTAGTTGAGATGCCAGAAGGCCATGCCTTAGGAGTGGGCTACTTTAGCCCTGCAATGAGGGTTACTCTAGCCCTGTCCCAGCAAAGTGTTAGTTCTTTCATCCCTTTCATTATATACCCAGAAGAAATGAAAGCAACTTCCCCTAGAAATATTTCTTAAGGTATATTTAAGGCAGCTTTATTATTAACAGCCTCTAACTGAAAACAACCCAAATATTCATCAGGATAATGAATAAACAATTGTGGTGTATTCATACAGTGTGATACTACTCAGCAGTAAAAAGGAATGAAGTGCCAATGCACCTACTAACATGGATGGCTCTCAAAAACATGCTGAGTGAAAGAAACCAGACCCACAAAAGAGTTTATATTGGAAGCCTCCATTTTTATGAAATTCTATTACAGGCAAAACTGTTTTATGGAGACAGAAATCAGTAGTGTTGTGGCCTCTGTTGGGCATAGACAGGAATTGACTGGGAAGGGGCAATAGGAAAAATTCTCAGGTGATGAAAAAGTATATCTTGACAGGGGTAGTGGTTACGCAGAATTATACATTTGTCAAAATTAATCAAACTGTACAATTAAGAATAAAACATAAATTAAAATGAACTAATAATAGAAAAAAAGAATGGCCACAAAAGAAGCGTCTACTCTCTCCCCAGGGAGTATAGCAGAAGGAAGGGCACTTCCTCCATCTTGAGGGCTGGGAAGGGAGGGCTGGGGGAGTTTTCTGCTTCTCTACCTCGAAATTCATTGGTTTAGCATGAAAGACACAAGAACTATGAGATGTCTTGGCCCTCAGTCACTCTAAGTTGGAGGGTGTAGTGGCACTGAATGGAGGTGTTTTGGATCAGTTACAAGGTGACTCAGAGTTCATTTCCTTTCTGAATTATAGCTCATTTTCAAAAGTGTTGTCCAGAACTAGTTTGGAAATAGAATGGTGGATTGGGCACTGGGCCTTAAATCTAACTCTGTTTTCCCAAGTAAATGTATTTGTGTCAGATTCTTAACCACTGTAGGCTTCAGCTGTGGAATAATAAAAATTTTATCAGATGTTACTTGTCAAGGATATTGAGAGAAAGGGATAAAAATGTGCTGAGGAAAATATTGGTCATTATTTTATAACTATAAAATGCTCCCTCTCTCTCTCTCCAATGAAATTGGGCTAAAGTTTGCTAAAGTGACTGTGTAACTGTTGAAGCATTCACTAGACTCTGATCCTCCTTCCACATTTGTTCTTAGGATTTAGAGGTTTTTTTTTCCTTTTTGGACAAGATGTACTTTTAATAAGCAATGCTTTTGTAAGCCTTGTAGTTCAGATGGAAGGATGATTTTATTTAGAGAGAAACACTTAGAGCCCATAGTTAATGTATTTTCAGACTCTTCCAAGACTCTTAGGATAAAAAGTCTTATTAAATTAATGTCATAAAAAATTGTAATTCAACCAAGCTCTAAACATTCAAATTCTTTCATTATGCTCCCATAAACCTCTGGGCTTTTTCCTTCAGCTGTTATTTCTGCCTTGGCATGCCAATGGCCACCTTCGGGGCCCAGTAATGGCTGTTGTCTTCCTCTAAGACCCACCTCCTCGGGGCTGTAGTTAAGCTTTGGCTGTTGATCACTTCCTCTTCTGTGCTTTGATAACTAGATTGTAGACACCTTGAGGGCAGGGACTATGATTTATTTGTCTTTAACTCCAAGTGTAGTGTATAGCATGCTATGCCTAATGTGTGCTAAATACACAAACAAATGAGAGAATAAACTATGAATGAGTTTGCTTTTATATCTGGAATAAATGAATGACCAAGAATGGATATGAAATATTTTGTTTATGTGACATAAAAGGAGTCACTTTCTTTTATCACTTGTCATCATGGGGCTGTGTCCCAGCTGAATTTCTCAGCTACCCAATATAAGGCTATTTTCACCATCAAGCTTCGGGGCTTGGTATAAAACATAATATGATTATCTAGCTTTTGTGAAGAGGATTATCATGTCTGATTGAGAAACATTGCCCAGTAATTAGTCTTAGGCTGCATTCTGGTTAGTTGAAGGACCAACATATGTTTGACTGCCCTAATTCTCACTAGAGACTGGGTCCTTTGGAGATTAAAAACACCAATATTGTCTGTGATCCATAAATGGATCTTCTGTATTATAGCTAGAAATTTTCAACCCCACAGCCACTTTCCTGGGCTTCCTGGCTGGCAAAGGGGAAGCACGAGGATATCTTGTGGGGGATGGGGAGGCGGAGGGAAGACTGTCTGGATATTGTAAAGTTTCAAGATCCAGCGCATTGTTTTGGCGATTCTCAGTGTTCTTGCAATTACTTATGTAGCATGTGCTTTCCTGATGAGATTCTAAGCTACAAAGGGCCTGGATTACTAAATGTTTTGTCACTCTGTATTCCCCACATCCATTCAATTTGTGAACAAGTATTAAGCAACATTGAAATGGAGGAATGAATTGGGATATGGAATGCAAATAAAATGCTACTTAAGAGTAATCTTCGATCCTGATACTAATAAAGCTAAACATGTATTGTTTTATCTGGACAGTTCTTACATCACTTATTTTCCACTTATATTGTATTTATTTAAGTAAATACTACTAGATTGTCAAATTTTGGTCCAGAGGAAATACTTCCAACTTACCTTTACATTTCCTACATTGTCTATGCATGTTCAGCAGTAAATTAAATCACTCTATGAATGAGTGAATGAATCCTAAGAAGCCCTGTGATGTTTACTGGTACCTTCCTGTTAATAGTGAGAAAGCAAGGGATTTTACCTCTATCTGTACAAATCAATCAAACATTTAGTCAATGGTCACTGCTTTTTTTTCCTGGGCATGAGGCATGTGGGGGCTCTGCGGGAGGCCTTGTTTAAGTGGGATACACTGTGGGCAAGCACATCCCTCAGTGAGTTCCTAATTCCATTATTCACAACTTCTAAAATTACATCGCTCTTCTATTAGAAAAGTGTGCTGATTCTCATGGAGCGCTGACAGGCCAAAGATGCTCTTAATTACATATCAGTTTAGCTTATGACTGATCAGCCACAGGATCACATTAAATGTGTGGCCCTTGAGCTATGGTCCTAGGCATTTGGCCTATAATGATGGGAGTTAAAAGGTTCACTATTTGCTCCCACCGTGGGGAAGACTTTGGCAGAGAGGTCTTTGAGCTTTCACTGACTCCTTGGACAACCTCATTTATCCTGAGGTTATATATGTCTCAACCCAAAGTCAATCCACCATATCTCTGCCTTCTTGCAGAGTCCTTCCTGAGCTAAACTCTAAAAACACCTTATATTTTCAAGTAGGAACAAATGGCCTATTTCTCAGATTCACTGGGAGGAAGAGGGGGTAACACATAGGTTTTGAATCCTTTTTGTTTATTGGAGTGGGAAAATAGCAAACCAGAATGAGGGACAGAGATTAGCAGAACATTCTCTGACGAGAACCAGAGAAGAAAAAGTAGTAGGTGGAGAAACAGGGAAGAGCCAGAACGTGGTATGCCTGAGAGGCCAAAGGCATGGAAAAGTTTTAAGAAGGGGAAATTAATAGGGTAAAGGGCCATGTAGAGAATGCAGACAACAGGGACTGAATAAAGAAGCACTTGGCTTGCCAGGAAGGGGCTATTGGCGACTCTAAAGTGTGACATTTCAGGAGAGTGGTAAGAAAAAAAGCTAATTAAAAAGAGAAGATGAAAAAACAAGTGATGAAAAGAATTAAAGCAATGACCATAACCTGCTTATTCTAGAAATGTGGCCATGTTCTCTGGAAATCATTTTTCATGTCAGTTACCTTTACTTTTCCATTCTGTTGGCCCACTTTGAGTTATAAAAGCCTTTCATTGGAGTTAGGGAGGGAAAAGAATTTCCTGTAGCTGGGGAATTGGGTAGAGCTGGCAAGATCACCTCTTTGGCCATCTTCACACTCAACTTCTTCCTCTCTTTTAATAACATTGGATGATGATGAGTGGTTCTGTTTTGACATTAGAACTATCATGATTTCCACATGCAATAAAAATAAGATGTGAGTTCCTAAAAGGGAGAATTTGTTGAAGTACCAAAGTGACAGAGGAGAAAGGGGAGAGAGGGGGAAGCTTGTGGGAGTTTGCTGAGAAGGCTAAGATTTGGGGGATGTGATGGTGGAGGCCAAGGGTAATGCATTTATTTTAGAGGCAGAGTTTAGGGGCATAGTGGTTGGCCTTGGCTTTGAGTTAGATGGATGGGCTTGTTTGTTGATACTCTCATAATGCAAGTCAAGAGAAAAGATTATTATGTTAGTGGTTTGCTCCTCTGAGTTCCTGTGGCTGTGTGCAGCTCTGATTTAGCCTGGAATGGGGTTGGGGAGTTTTTGTAGAAACTAGTGTTATGTGAAGGAAGGCCTGTTTACCATTTACCTCTTATATTGATTCAAGGGATGGAACAGGGAAGGTCACTGGATGACCTAGAAGGTCAGGAAGCCTAGGTTCTGGTAATCATTCTGTCTATTATTTCTATTATTTGCATATGATCCTCATCAAACAACCCAACATCTGTAAATCTTAGTTTTCTAGTCTATAAAATGGCTTTAATAATACCTGCCTATATTTTAGGGTGTTGTACGCTCAGATGAAATATGTTAAAAATACTTTGAAACCAAAGAGTGCATTATAAATAAAATGTAATATTATCAATCAAGAAAAGAAGAGAAGTGGAAGCCAATGAAGAACCAAGGCAGAGACAAACATCCCACCCCTTCCCCATCGCCCTCATCCCTATAAGAGTTGTTGTGAACCTGCTTCCTTTGTGGGCCCCATAATTCACCTGAACTTACTTTACTCAGAGCCAGGAAGTAAAGGGGTGGGCTCTAAAGTAAGAAATTGAAGTTCTGGGATCAGGTAGAAGCTTTAGTTTGTACAAAATGCCTTCATTAGACCGAGCATATAATTAGCACACAGCACATGTTTATATCATTCCGTTTTCTGACCTCCTCTCCTTCCAGCTATACTCTGGTCTTATTAATGCTACTCAGCAATAGGTCCAGGTTTGTGGGACCAAAGCATATACAACATTGGCCCATCTCTTTTTTTAAATATATTTTTTATTGATTTTTTACAGAGAGGAAGGGAGGGGGATAGAGAGTTAGAAACATTGATGAGAGAGAAACATCGATCAGCTGCCACCTGCACACCCCCTACTGGGGATGTGCCCGCAACCAAGGTACATGCCCTTGACTGGAATCGAACCTGGGACCCTTCAGTCTGCAGGCCGACGCTCTATCCACTGAGCCAAACCGGTCAGGGCTTGGCCTATCTCTTTAAGCAGAAAATTACAATATCTTTTTTCACAACCCTTATCAGAGCATGGTCCATTGAGAAGATCACTAGCAACAACTGAAGGCTTTGAAGGGGGTCTATACAAGTGAAGTTTCTTGAAGCTTAAATATTAGTCACTTCATACAGAATCTGACTCGGATGGTGGTGAAATGCTCATTGCTATGTTCAGCAACTCCTGTTCGTTTTGTATGTGTGTGCGTGCATGCTTATGCACACGTGTGTGAATTCACACATACCCAATCTCCCAAAAGAACTGCATGGTGTGTATATTTTTGACATTTAAAAAATTAAAGTAAGTTAAATATAATTTTGATTTGAGAATTTTGTGGCATCTATTGCAATCATTTGGGAACCTTGAACTTCTAAACTAATGTGAGTGAGAGTCTCTGCCCATGTCATTTTGTACTTAAAATTGCCTGGAAATCCCAACTTATAAAATGTGTCACTTAGGTTACAAAGTATTTTGCTATTTTTGCTACTTATTGTGATAAAGCAGAAAATAAGTCATTTCGTGCAGCCCGCTGCCTTCAGCAGAGCACATAGAAATCATCGCTGACAGGCAAGGACTATCCCAGAGAGGAGCACTCCTCACCTTGCTTTGAAAGCTACTCCATTAGGACTTTTCACTTCTGACTAACCCACAATCCCCAGGATGTAACAACATTACATGAGCTGCCATTCAGAATGCACTGATTTATGAAAGCCAAGAAGATGTCTACTGTTTGCTAACATTGCTGACTGACGGTTTAGGAAAACTCCTTTGAATTTCTCTAATCTGTTTCCCCCATTTTGTTTGTTTGTTTTGTTTTTAGTAAAATTGACAGATCCCTCAAGCCTGTGTCAGACCATTGCCAGTTTCTAGTTAGTGAAATCATTGTCTATCATCTACCATGCACCACCTTTATGAGAAAGAGCCATAAAAAAGGCTGTTTTCCTGGAAATTAATGGCAATGTTCTGTGTAATTGAAGAGAAAACTCAGTTTTTAGTTTGACTTTTATTTTTTATAACATATTTTTATTGATTTCAGAGAGGAAGGGAGAGAGAGAGAGAGAAATATCAACGATGAGAGAGAATCATTGATTGGCTGCCTCCTGCACACCCCACACAGGGAATCGAGCCTGCAACCCGGGCATGTGCTCTGACCAGGAATCCAACTGTTACCTTCTGGTTCATAGATGGATGCTCAGCCACTGAGCCACACTGCTGGGCAGTTTTCAGTTTGGCTTTAAAGTATTTTTTTACCTGTTATTATAAAATATACAGAAAACTTATAAAGGAAATGAATGTAGAAAGAAAACAAAAGTCATCAATATTTTACAACCCAGATATAACAACTATTAATATTTTGATGTTTCCTCTGTTTTCCTCTTTAAAGATATACACAGATATTTGCAGCAGAGAGAACATTTTACCCTCCCCTTTTTTCTACTTAGTAATATATAATGAACATTTTCCCATATCACTAAAATTCATTAAAAAACACGAATCTTAATAAACATATGATGCTTCATCGTAAGAATGTGCTTTTGCTCATTGCTATTTTTCTTCTACCTAGTTCTTATTTGTGTAGGGCTTGTAGAACATTAATAGTAGTTTTTGTGTATTTTTTAAATTAATCAAGTAATACACCAATGTATTTTCATTTTAAAAGTCTCAAATAATTAGATTAAGTCCTTATCCTATCATCAGAAGCAACTGTTGTTATCAATTGTGCATGCACCTTTCCAGACGTTTTTCCATGCATTTGCTATAATATGTACGCATTTAGAAAATAGTTTTTCATGGTTTATGCTTCCTTATAATTTATTTAACAAGCCCTTTACTATTTATTATTTCTAATTTTTATTACCATAAATAATAACAAATAGATTTACATATGTTGAACACATCTCTGTTTATTTCTTTGAAATAAATTTATAGGATTAATGGGCCAAAGTGTGTAGTTTTATGGATATTATTTTCAGAAGACAGTATATACTGACATATGTCTTTCATAATTGCCAACCTGGAAGTTTTTTAAAAAAATATATTTTACTGATTTTTTACAGAGAGGAAGGGAAAGGGATAGGGAGTTAGAAACATTGATGAGAGAGAAACATTGATCAGCTGCCTCCTGCACACCCCCTACTGGGGATGTGCCCGCAACCAAGGTACATGCCCTTGACTGGAATCGAACCTGGGACCCTTCAGTCTGCAGGCCGACGCTCTATCCACTGAGTCAAACCAGTCAGGGCCAACCTGGAAGTTGTTTGTAATGAATCAATGTACTCATCTGTCTAATAAACAAGAAAAAAAGGGGAAAAAAGCAACTGAAAATTTGGAGAGAAGGTTATAGAATAAAACTAGGGCACTTCTAAAACATAGTGTTGTTCTGAGTTACTGATTGTGTGTCAGGCATTAGTTGATGAAATCACCAAGCTAAATCTTCACTAGGCAGGTAATTCAGGAAGAAAGATACAGACTGATAATCTGAATACATGAGTAATTTCTCCATTTTGAGAATTGCTGTAATCACTCCTAGATTTGGCATCTCATATCGCTTTTTCATTTTATATACTGTTTTGCTTTTAGCTTAGCATTCCATTATTACTTTTTTCTTGAAAACTCATCCTCTCAGTAAGCTTGTTCTGTGCATGTAAAATATAGAATGGGATATTTGTGGTTAATTTATGAGTTTAATTAGACTCCTACTTTTTATCACTGAGTTGACTAAATTTTAGTACTTGAAAATTGAAATAGATGCTTGTTAATGGAAGCATATTAAAATACACATAGAGACATAATAAACCCAGTTCATAATATTTTACCTAATCTTTTTAATTTGGAAAATCCTCTTGAGAAATTATATTGCTTGCTACAAAGAAATGCTTACCAGATAGTCAGCAATTCCTGCAATTTAAAGACAGTTATATTGTTTTGCTAGTTTCAAGGAAAACAGAATTAAATAATTTTATTTTAAAATCATGTATAATGTAATTTATTTTTTAAATTATTTTTATCTGTCTGATACGCATTTTAAAAAAAACCTATAGTCTGAAATGTTTGCCATATATTAAGGGCTATTTCTGGGTAATAGATTTTTTTTTAAATCCTCACCTGAGGATATTTTTTTCATTGAGTTTTAGAGAGAGTGGAAGGGAAGGAGAGAGAGAGAGGAGAGAGAGAGAGAGAGAGAGAGAGAGAGAGAGAGAGAGAGAGATTAATGAGACACCCAGGTACGTGCCCTTGACCTGAAATCTAACCTTTGACCTTTTGGTTGGCAGTCTGACTCTCTAACCACTGAGTAAAATGGGCCAGGGCATGGATGATAGAATCTTAGATGATTCTTTGCATTCTTCTACTATCCTTATTTTTTGAATTTTAAATACCAAGCATGCATCATTTTTACAAAGCTATTAAGTGGCTTTAAAAGACATATTGCATCAATTTTTACTCCTAGTATCATTGTATGGAGCATAGGTCTTAACATACTTACCCATATCCTTTTGATTTTTATTAAATCTTTTTTTTAAAGAGAGAAAGAGATAGAGATAGAGAGAGACTAAAAAAGAAGCATTGATGTGAGAGAGAAACATTGATTGGTTGCTTCCCATACTCCCCTGACAGGGAATCAAACCCACAACTTGGGTATGTGTCCTGACCATGAAGTGAACCTGCCACCTTTTGGTGTATGGGATGATGCTTCAACTAATTGAGCCACGCCAGCCAGGGCTAATATTAACTCTTTCTTTTTTAAAATATATTTTATTGATTTTTTACAGAGAGGAAGGGAAAGGGATAGAGAGTTAGAAACATTGATGAAAGAGAAACATCGATCAGCCGCCTCCTGCACACTCCCTACTGGGGATGAACCCGCAACCAAGATACATGCCCTTGACCGGAATCGAACCTGGGACCAGTCCACAGGCCAACACTCTATCCACTGGGCCAAACTGGCTAGGGCAATATTAATTCTTGATGGGTAAAAATGATGTTTAACTATCATGGTTTGTATTTCTATAATTATTAGCTAAAATAATTTTTCATTGTTTTTTATTAAATATACCTCACTGGTAAAAATGCTTTGTCAACTTTTCTAGACTTGTCAGTATCAGTAGCATGAAGAACATCTTAAAGTCTTTTCATTAATCACTTTTCTAAAATTGAATTTTTTATTTAGATAAGTTGTAATAAAAAATACAGATCAATCCCCTGTACATTTTGCCAAGTTTTCCCCAGTGGTAATATTTTGCAAACAACAGTAACATATTATTACAACCAGGATATTGGCATTGATAGAATTCAGAAATCTTAATTCAGATTTTCCCAGTTTTACTCGCACCACTTGTGTGTGTATTCAGTTCAATAAATTTTATCACCTGTATAAGTTGGCATATTCACCACCATAGTCAAAATACTCAACAATGCCAACCAACAACACAAAGATTCCTTTTGTTGCCCTTTTATAATCACAACCACCTTCTTCTTGCACTTCCCCCACAAGCCTCTGCAACCACTAATCCGCCCTTCATTTATAAAATGTATCCTTTCAAAGATGTTACAAAAATAGAGTTTTATAGTATGTAACCTGAACATTTTGTAAAGTTGAAAAAATTTGAATGTCACATGTCGGAATGGTTTTTCTTTCTTTTCTTTTTTTTCCCTCCCCTCATAACTGAGAGCAATTACCCAGACTTCCTTGGCTTCACTTTTCTCTTCTAAAACTTTTGGCTTCTAGAACCCTACCACTTGTCAGAGACTCTCATTCTCATTTCAAGTGATTTCTGGCTGTTAGAAATCGGTTTTGAAGAGTAGTAAGAGCATGAAATGGCTGTGGCCAATGTTGAAAAGGAAATGAAATAAAACCTTGTCTCAAATTATGAGAGAGAGAAAATCCCCCAGAGTAGCGAGGGCTAAATGAGTATTTCAAGACTGTCCTGACTCCTCTCCATCGTGTGTGCCCACAGGGGACCTGTAACCGAGGTCCAGAATTCTGCCAGAGGCTCATTTTCAACAGGACATGGCAGTGTTGTCAGAAACTTGAAAGAAAGAAAAAGACTTCTTTTTCTCTGCTATCTTTCATCAAAGAAAGCCACACCAGGGACACACATGTAGATTTCCTCATTTTCCTAGTGTGCCATCATGTCCAGATGTCTGGTATCCCTTGGGCTATCCAAGTCCTACTCTGGACTGTTCCTGGGAAAAGGGTTCCCTCCCTGTACTGCCCACACTGTAGATGGTTTATTTCAATATGACTGTCATATGTTGATAAATTAAGCTATTTTACCCTGCTGGAGTTGGAGCTTTTGAAATATAACCAAGCTTAAGTAAATTCATAAGAAATATTTGCAAAATGCATTTCAAATATATGTTTATAGGAGAAAAAAAGATAGATGGATATTAAACTACTAGAGTAGATATTAACATTAGAGTAGTATTATTATTATAGTAAGTAGCATCTCATATTTCAACATTGTTCAGTGGGCAAAATACAGCTTATTTTTTTCAAGTGATATCATTTATCATTGCAGCCCTTATGTCTCTGGGAAATAAAAATATATACCAACCAATTCAGGTCCTTTGATGCCCCATTTTCCCTTAACTGAATCCAAGTTCCAGGTTTTATCTTATGCCATGGGTGTGTCAGTTCAGGTGTTTAGGGGAGGTGGGGAGAAGTTAAGCATTGACGAGACTTGATTAATACTGTAGGACCTGATTGTGGAATATCAGAGGGAAGGCAGGGGTGGTTGGGTGTGTAGGAAGAGATCAACCAAAGAACTTGTATGTGTATATGCATAACCCATGAACACATACAATAACGTGGTAAAGGCCTGGGGTGGAGGGGTGGGGTGGACTAGAAGGGGTCAGTGGGGAAAAAGGGGACATCTGTAATACTTTCAACAATAAAGATTTTTAAAAAAAGACCTTAAGACCTGATCAACATTTAAAAAAGCGTTTTCCCTCCTCTTGTAGGGTTATCAAGACTGATCTTAAGTCAAACTAAAGTCAGCAAAGCATCCTTTGGAAACTGTGTAGTACACTTCCAGCAGGACTCCCTTCTGCAGGGGTCAGGGGTGAGGTGTGGGAGGGACCCCCCCTCCCCCAGCAGCTTTTAAAGACCATGCTGCTTGAAGAGGCACCCAACCTTATACCCAAGCCCGTGCTCTGTCTCTCTCTATCAATCTTATTTCTTCCATCCATTTCCTCCTTTCCCTAATGCTTTAACTCAAATATCTATTAGAAATAGAGAAATGAAAGGAAACTAACATGTGTAGAGTATCTACTCTATGGCAACATTAAACTCTGTTCTTCCTCATTTATTTCCTCCAACACACCAGCAGATCCAGTCCCCTCAACCTTGACAGTTTCTCCACAATCCAGCCTTTGCTCCTTATCACCCTGGGCCAATCCACCACCACCTTCATCCTGGGCTATTGCTTTGGCCTCCTAAGTGGACTCCCTGCTTCCGCCCTTGCCTTTATGGTTTAATCACAGCACAGGAGCCAGAGTGATCCTTTCACAACATAAGCCAGACCATGATCTGCCTCTGCTTAGAATTTCCAGAGGCTCCTTTCTCATGCAGAAAACAACTCAGAGCCCTTCACTGGCCTACACTGTTTTCCCAGTGTATGTAGGTGGAAATACATCAGTAGAGCCTGGGGGCTGTACAATTTGGCTTTTCGTGTCATGTTTCAAAAGCCCCCATGTGGTAAGTCTTTAGCCTGAATATTTGGCTGTGATTGATCACTCAATTTGATTCTATTCTTTTTACTCATTTTCAAAGTGAACATTGAAAGATACATGAAAATCCAATTGCAATTCTTTTCAGAATGGAAAACATATCTATTTACATGCACATATACCCATAGGGTTGTGGCTGCAGCCTTTCAGAGACAGAGCACTGATATTTTTAGCTATGTATGTGGTCTTTCAGTATAACATTGGCATAGGTATTTGTATGAGGTATAGAGAGGGTCAAAAGGCAAGCTGGAGGGAAGTGTTTTACTTGTTCTTTAGTTTCAAGCTGCACCATGAATGAACCTGTATGAATTTAAAAAGGTGTGAAGTCTGACCCAGCGTAAGAGTTCTGTAGTAGTAGTTGGAAGCTTGTCTAGTTTAGGATGTTATCTTTTCATACTAGTTAAGTAAGGATGGTAGGGATACCCCCAGGAGCTGCTGTGTAGCCAGGTATCAAGAGGAATGAGGAAGACACACCAGCTTACTTCTGGTTCTCATAGTATCTTAGGTAGCTAATCTATATATATAAAAGACTAAGCGACCAGTTGACTGCCCGACCTGTTGCTATGATGCACACTGACCACCATGGGGCAGACTCTCAAAGCAGGAGTTTCCCCATGATGGTCAGTGTGCTCCCACAGTGGGAGCATTGCTCAGCTGACCAGGATGAGCAGCATTTCCACAGTGGGCTGATCCCCGCAGGCCACACCCCCACCAGTGCACGAAACCTGTGCACTGGGCCTCTAGTTCACATATAAAGGCTGTTATTGGAAATATTTAGACTAGTCAATAGATAATTACTTGATAAAACCCACCTAATTATGAAAATTCTCATAAATTCATTCTAGAAAACAACCAAGGAACATACAGTTTGTTGTTTTGATGACTGTAAATTACTAACCCCTCCCCTCTCGGTTGCTTGCCTAAAGATTTTGAATACAGAGCTATAAATTCAGTAGGTATGTCTACAAACACCCATCAGGAAGTGAAACAGATAGTTTATTTCATTATAGAAAAGATGACAAGGACAGTAGTTCAAATTTCAACTGAATATATTCTACCACAGCCAATCAGTTGAAAATGATGGTTACTCTTTCCTGCAGTCAAAACCTTTTCCTGCGGTACAAATATCATTGTAAGAACTGAGAGATTTGAAACCTCAGAACCTCCTCTCAATATGTTTATAAATCATTTCAAACCATTGGCTCTCTCAAGATTTTGTTCCAGCTGGCAGGAGAAGAGGGTACAGGAAGCTAAGTTAGCACAGTACTCCACCATGTGAGGAGGTGTGGGCAGAGTCAAGTCCTACATCAAAATGAAAATACATGGAAGAGCCTGAGTGTCAGTTGGAGGGAGAAAATATGTCCCAAAACGTAACATCGTGCTTTGGGCAGTAACTTATCGGTCTAGGTCACAGAAGAACAGGTAGAAAAGAGGGAACTGCAGTTGCTCTGTGTTAATCTCATCTTTTTTCCCTGCTGTTTCTTAATTTTCCTCTGTTATTCTCTATTCCATTCTCCTACCTTGGATTTCCCCCGCTATCCCCTGACTTCCTTGGGAGGCCTTTCTTTTTGAGATTTATGGTCCCTTTGTGGTCAAAGCCTCATCTTTAACTGTTTCCCCTTCTGTAGATCATTCTGTTCCCTCTTTATCCTTTTGGAATCTCCTTCGCCAGCTGAACACCATCCTAAATGAAGAGATTTTAAACGTGGCATGAACTTGAGCAGGAGGTAAGGGACAGGTCCTGGGGTTGGCCTCTCCTGCTAATTGCTCTTCTCGCCTCTGTTCACTTCTGTATCCTGAGGCTCCAAAGTCAAGCCCTGGCATTTACAGAGGAGAGTAGGTGCCGACACAGGGGATAGGAAACCACACTGAAGAATGACAGGAAAGGTCATATAGCTAAATGGTGTGGTATTAGGGATTATTTAATTATTATTAAAATTTTTAAACTAATATTAATTTTAATTGTTAAATTGAGTTAAAATAAGTTATTTTTCTTTTCTAGTTTTCTCTCAGAGCATGCATCTTAAAAACAGAAAAAAATTCGCTTATGTTATACTGCTGAGTGAAAATGAAAATTCAGCATTATGTATATAATCTAGTTATAAATATATAAAAATTATGACAGAAAAATAAAAATAGAAGGACATACACCTGCCAATTAAGAGTGACTGTTTTAGATGGTGGGTCTAAGGCTTATTTTGATTATTGTTGTTTTTAGTCTTATGTGGTCCAATTTTATTCAAATGCATATTTTACTTTTAGAATGGAAAATATAAAGCATACTTAACTAAAGTGGTATCCCTTCTTTTTTCTTGTTATTAATAACTTGAGTTGCAAAAAAGCTACTATAAATTACAGAGAGAGTTTATAAGCAGCATTCCTTGATTCTTAGCTACTTTCATTTGAAAAGAAATATATACATTTAATTAAAATACTATCTATTTAGAATGTAATTTCACCTCTCTCTTAACACAAAGCACTATCGAGTACCATATAAACAGTGTCAGGCCAGAGGTGGGCAATGGAAACCTCAGCTGCACGTGTGCCCCAATCTTCTACGTGACCCTGGGGACACAGCTCGCTCCCTGCTTCGTGTGCCCACATGTGATACAGAAAAGACTGGGCCAGCTGATGCCTCTCATCCTTTCTACTTCTAAAATGCTCTTGCAGTGTCCTCTCTGCTTCTAAGGCTTTTTATCTTCTCTGGTGTCTCTCTGCCTCTCTCCTTTCTAATGATATAGACAATGGTCCAAGATATTGTAGCCTCGGGATTTTAGCAGGCATGTGAGAAAAAATTTTTAACATAAGCAACACTACATATGAGAGTTTTTGTGACATTTATGAGTCTGTGCTATGACTGTATTTTTGCTGATTCATCAGCACCATTTTTTTTTCTGTTTTTTCAACTCTAAGAGCCAAAGATTTTAAAGTTCAGAAATATGTGTGTGTGTGTGTGTGTTTAAATCATTTTGAGGCCACCTACAAAGTGATTGGCCACGATCAGAAATGGTAGCATTTATACATTTACTGCTGCTTTCTGGGGGACATGTGATGGGATTCTATAGGAAGAGTCGTGCTGTCGGGGATGTGCTCTTAGCTAATAATCCAAATAGTGAATCTTCTAACTTGTTCTGATACATCCTTGATGAGGTCCTTTTGTGTTTTTGAGGCTTACTCTCATGGTCTTATTTGTTCAGCCAGTTTGACCACTGCTGATATACATGGAGTTCTGTTTGGCAATTGTTTTGAAGTTGAAGTATCTGAAACACTAGCATATTTATTAATAGGGACAATGCCATAAAGAGTAGTTAAATTTCCAGGCAAATCCATAGTCTGTTTAAGCCATGAGATAACTAAATATGCTCACTGGCAATAAAATAAGAGAAAAAGAGTAATACTGTCACAATATTGGTAAAAAGAGAGGGTTTGATTTTATTATAACTTATTCTTAGATGACTGTGCTTAAGGGATAGGAGGATGAGGAAGTAGATAGAAACTTTGGAGAAGATTTTAGATTCGTGAGTACCTTTAAGGGCTTTGCGGATAAATGTTGTATTATATCTATTTTTTTAAAAAATATATATTTTTATTGATTTCAGAGAGGACGGGAGAAGAAGAGAGAGATAGTAACATCAATGATGGGAGGGAATCATTGACAGGCTGCCTCCTGCACGTTGGACCGAGCCCGAAACCCGGGCATGTGCCCTTGCCCGGAATTGAACCTGGGACCCTTTGGTCCACAGGCCAACGCCCCAGCGACTGAGCCAAACAAGCTAGGGCTATATCTAATTTTATTTAAAAGGTAAATGCTTCCCTTTTGTTTGATATGATTGTGCTAATAATAGTTTTTACACTTCTAGAACTCCAAAACAACATGAACATTTTTGTTGTTGTTTGTATATACAACCAAAAGAAATGAGAGATTTTGCTGAAGAAATTAGGTAAGAGTTAGAGCAAAAGTGAGAAGGAAAAAAAAGGAGAAGAGGGAAATAAGCTATAGAAAAAATATATGTTTACTTTGTAAATAGAGATCACTTGAACTATAATTACTTTAAAAATGGGATATTAGTAGCATGTGAGAAAAATTTTTTAACATAAGCAACAGCCTTGCAAGTGGAAAAAAACGATTGTGAGGAAAAGATTTTGAATGAGAGATTTTCTTCTGCCAGTTAACAGTGGCACCATTAACTCAAACCGACATGGCGCATGGAAGAAGGAAGAAACCGTTCGACCAGCTACAAGCTGATGTGCCCGAAGGGCACTGGGAATTTGACACATGCTTTGTATTCCTCTGATGTAAAGTCTATTTTTTTCAGGTGAAAAATGGATTAGGCATGCTTTTGAGAAAATGACGTTAGAATGCTTTTGCAGAACACAAAAGTGAATGCACCGTGTAATTATTATTAATTTTTTCACTCTTAGTGTTTCTCCTTTTCTGTCATTTTCATGGCATTGCCAATGTAACTCTGCAGGGCCTCTTCTTTTAGGTCTAGTTATTCCTGAAATCTCATTATGCGGGATGTAAGGAGCATTGCAAGAGTGGTTTTAAGTAACCCGCTGTTTATTGTGGCTCGGACAGCTTGCCCATTTATTTAGGCTCTGCCCTATTGCTGTTCCACCTTTCCTGTATTTTGCTTCTTTGTTTCATGACACAGTCAGTCACTGGGTGACATACATTTGTTAGCCACCATAACAGAAAGCTTGTTTCCTATTATTATCCATGGAGCTGGAATTTAAGTTCAACCTTGGCTGAAGTGAGGAGGAAGTCCTGGATTTGACACTGCTGAGGGACTTGGAAACACGGGTGTTTTCAAAATATGTCACCAGGTCATTAATTAAACACTAAAGCACTTCCACTTTGACTCATATAAAATACACATGATTTAAATCTTCTTGAAAACTTCTAAGGCTCTAATCTCAATAGTTAGAATAACAGAAAATAATATGTATGTTTTTCCAGTCTGTGAAAGGAGGAATAATAGACCTGAAAGAACTTCCATTGCCCAGCTAATGACACTGACATAATTGATTTAACATACCCACTGATTTGAAGAGTTTGGCCGTATAAAGCTTTGTAAGTCCTGCCTATGGGATTCCCTTTGAATCACATTAGATTTGTTCTTAGTGGATGTTGAAGGAGCTCCAAAATAGACATTTGTTCCCCCAAGGGGATAAAATCTGACTTGTCTAAAGTTCTTGGAGAAGTGAGAAATACCATGGCATCCTACTTATTTTGTACTTTCTACTTGGAACTGCAGCTCTGAAATACTTCAATGAAATTGTTCCATTGCATCACCCAACTCAAATCAGTGTATGCAAAGCTTTTTCTCCTGATTTCTGAATTTATGACTCCCACGTGGAACTGAAACTGGTGATTTCTTTCTGCCCAGTAGCAATTTGGAGAGGGTGCTTGTGAAATTTTGTCCAAGTAAAATTTTAGAGATGTTCTTTTTCCTGGGATATAGCAAGCAGGGTGGGCAAACATGGCTAGCATCATAATCCCTTCGTTGGATACACATTCAACTACCCTAATTCCACACTGATGTTTCTGAACATTTTTATATAAGAACCTTGAAAAACACGATATATGCATACATTTCCTACCCCTTTTTAGCCTTGACACAGGATTGAACATGACCATGGCTTTAAAGCTCACTAGTAAAGTATATTTTACTAGTAAAAATTAATAAAGGCAATTTTTTATTTTCTTTGTAATTTACCACCACCTTAGTGGCTATCGATGTAAAAAGGCAATTTGAAGTCACACAAAATAAAGTTTGTTTTTAAAAGTCTCTTTATTAACAATTATTTAATTGTACTGTATTAATTTCCACTAACTATTCCATTAGTACTTACTAGAGAAGCTACTTAAAGAGTAAGCTGTACTCTGCCGGGACCTTCATCATAGAGTAAAAGTGGTTCTGATGATTAGTGTGTGTTTTGCTTGTATAGGGTATATCCTGTGGCAGGTAATATGAATATATTTTGATGAGTGGCTCAGTGGGGGGACACTGGTTAGGAGCACCACATTAATTTTTTAAGAAAAAAAGTAGAAACAACATAATTCAAGTGTAAATTAGCAGAGATGGAAGTGTGCAGAGAAAAGAACTATAACTATACAC
This sequence comes from Myotis lucifugus, assembly GCF_000147115.1. Lineage (NCBI taxonomy): Eukaryota > Metazoa > Chordata > Mammalia > Chiroptera > Vespertilionidae > Myotis > Myotis lucifugus. Next base: position 43,109,810 of record NW_005871048.1, on the reverse strand, counting down.
TCAGATTCAGAATGGTTCCCTAAGCATGTGGTATAGAAATGCCTGAATTATCCAACATCTCTGAACCTGTTGTTTCAACTATAAAATGCAGACAATACCATTTGCTGTAAAAATTGAATGAGGTATACTCTATGAAATGTTTGACAGACTATAAGATCCTGTACAATTGTAATATACCTAGCAAATACGTGACTTCTTAAACTTTGGTCAGACTGATACTGATTTCTTTAAGAGACTTTATTTGATAAAAATTTGACTTCTAGCTCAGCTGGTGTTGCTCAGTGGTTGAGTGTCAACCTATGAACCAGGAAGTCACAGCTCGATTCCTGGTCAGGACACATGCCTGGGTTGTGGGCTCGGTCCATAATGTGGGGTGTGCAGGAGGCAACTGACGAATGATTCTCTCTCATCATTGATGTTTCTCTCTCTCTCCTTTCCTTTCTGAAATCAATAAAAAATATTTTTTAAAAATTGACTTTTAAATGAATCATTATAAATTTGTAGAATTAAGGCCTAAAATGTGGGTCTATATAACAAACACATAGCAGTCATGTTGACTTGTACTCCACCACTCTCTCTAGATGGAACTATTGAAGACAGTTAGACCCACAGAGATTAGGCCAAAGCTTGATTGTGCCATTTATTATCTGTGTGATGTGCGGTTAATTCCTGTACTTCTCTGAGGCACTTTTTTTTTCTTGAATGGTCAACCACAGTTGACCATTGGTAACTAAAACAGCAGAAATTGAAATTCGGATAAGGGGGAAGTACTGTACATGGTTTTGGCAAACTTGCAAGTGCAATCTGCATGCAAGGATTTTAGTCTCAAGAGAGTTCCAGGATTTCATGTGATTGCTCATTAAAGTGCCTAGAGAGCTGGGATGTGAAATCCACATTTCAAAATCCTTGACTTTGGCCAGTCATCTGAGATATCACCCCATTGGGAGTACATAGGACTTTGACCATATTGCTTAACTGAGTGCCATGGGAGGTGTTGGCTAATCAAGCCAAATATTTCTATGAATCTGATAAGAGCTGGCCTAGTTGACTTCCAAGGTCCCAATCCTGAGAATTTAGAATTCCAAAATTAAAACAAGAAAAGGTCTTCTGCAAATTAAATGAGCTTGAAAATAAAGTCTTCAAGGTTATTTAGTATTAGCATTTTATAGTAGAGCATTTGCAAAGAAAGTCAAACACAATCACCACCAGTGTTTAGAGCAGGCTCCAATTTCCCACAGGAAATGGAGAACTCTTTTTCATTTTAACCATAGGAATTGGAATTGATTATTTCCTCATCCATATGGTTTGTGTCTGGAAATATCCCAGGATCCTCAATCTGAGCAGGTCATTCTTACCCCACCCTGTTATTCCCTTGAAGTTTACTCTCATTCTCCTCTTCTTTTTATCATTTCTACAGGCTCCCAACCATTCTCTTCCTCTTGGCATTCTTCCTCACATTCTCCCTGTCCCCATCTCCCAATACTCCCCACTCTTTCTCATTTGCTGAGTATTAATTATGCACATCAAAAGTATTGAGAATTAGGGTCAGTAACTAATTCTTCCATATTATTTTCCAGCAGCAAACAAGTTTTACCTAGGAAGTGTGGGGAAAGGGGCCAGGAGGGCATGGTTCTGATGACAGCAGAGATCAACCATTTTGGATAGATTAAACAACTTTCTCTTTCGAACAGACTGCCTGCTCTTCATCTCTTTGGAAGAGCCTATCATGCTTTGGGGTTCCCTTCCCCCACCCTTTCCAGGCTGCCCTCTGGCTGTCCTTCAGCTGCCTTGCCTCCCTTCTCTTTAAGGCATCAGAGCTGGCAGCATAGCTCTCCCTGTGCCTTCCCAAATTCTTCACACTCTGTTACCAGTTTGGGGATGATTCATGATGTCTGTATCCAAAAAATTAGTTCTAGAAAAAGATCTCCCCGATTTCCTTGTCTCGTTTGTTTGAGGTGTTCACTATCCTAAACCATAGGATGGGTGAGGAGAAAAGTTAAGATTCTTGCTGGCCCTTCCCTTGCTTTACTCATGCTTTGCCACGTTCGCTGAGGTTTCCAAACCTGATATGAAAGTCTTGGTCTAAAATATAAATATTCCCTCTGGGTTATTCTGTTCATTTCACATTCAAAATAAAGTAAATGTGTGCTATTGTTTATTTTGCAGTGCTCTTGCTTTCAGCTAAAAATTGCATTAATGATATTTGAGGAATTAAAATTCTTCATTTGGCCTCATCAGATTATTTTGTGTCATTCCTTCACTTTCCTTTGGATAATATCATAGTAGCTCTTGGTGTAGTTAGGAAAGTTGTTTTCTGCTCTCAGATTAAAGTCTGCCTTTCTTTCCCTTTGCTATGTCATTCTTAATTATGTCCCCTTCCTCCTTACCAAGACCACCCAGAATAATCCTCCCTCTTGAGTGTTTACAACCTTCAAAATCTTGCACAACATAAATGAAAAACAGCTGAATATTTGAACTTTGCAAGTACAATCATTAAAGGACAGTTAATACAGCGTATGGCTATGATGAATAAAACTGTGTTTTTGACATGACTGTTCTGATAAATTTAAGTGGTTCTTGAGTCATTGGTGCTGCAGCCTGAACTCTCAGAAATCCCATGAATGTTTTGATACTGGTACAGGTTGAATTCTCTCACATTCTTCGTAGGACATCACTAATATCCGTGACGGTAACAATGCCTGGAGTCTTTTATTCAAATTCGTGATTTTTTCCTCTGCTTGCTTTTTAACAAATGGACAAGATGCTTCTATTGATAACATTGTATGGCAGGATTTGAAAGTTCTTATTGTTCAGATGTAGTACAAGGGATGTAGGATGTATAATTTCACTTCAATGAAGAAAATTAGTAAAGACAAGTTGGCGGAACTAGTGAATTGTGTGACAGGGTGAGAATAATAAAACCCCATGTTAACATAAAACGTAAATAAATTTGTGTACTTTGGTATGCATTACCATTAGTACATTCCACATTTACTAGGTTTTATAAACATTGCTTAGTACTGGGGCTTCATGTGGAAAATAATAATAAAGCAACAGTAACAGTGCTTTTCAAATGTTTACTGCACTGTATTAAGCACCTACACATGTTACCTTATTTTATTCTCAGGACAACTCAGTGCAGTAGATATTATCATTGTCATTCTCATTCTATGTATTTGGGGCTCTGGTTAGAGAGACTGATAACTTGCTTAAGATAACTTGCTTGAAGGCAGAGTTACAGCCCCTGCGCTCAAGCATATTGCTAACCCGAAGGAAAACTCACCCTTGAAGAAGTTGGGAGACTCCCACAGTGGGCGCCATGCTCACCTGGGGGAGGTGGATTTCTCTTCCTGTCAAAGCTATGAACCTGGCTCCTTTTAGGGAGGGATGGAATGTCCTTTATATCTCTCTTGAATATCTCTTTTTCTTGAACAGACTGGAATTTACTATCCCCCCTTTTTTCATAGTCTTAAGTGGTTTAATTGTTCTTACTTTATATCCTGGTGAGACCCAATCAAATATGCTCCCTGGCTGAGAGTGAGAGTAAAAGATGGGCAGAGGGTCCAGTTTGGGTTAGCAGCCAGCGTGAGAGGAACAAAAGTGATGATATAAATGTGGAGTGGTGAAGCTGCAGTGCTGTGTCAACATTCTGTTTATTTCAACACTTGGGGCTTAAGGAAAGCCAAAATGTTGGTGGACCATTCTGTTTATGTTGCTCGTGGAGCAGCTCTATGTGTAATGCAATGATTCTAAAAAGCCAGGCTTCTGTTCTATAAAACTTGAAAGATTATGTTCAATTCTCACACAGAGTTTTACAGGACTCCCCGGGTAAACGTTGGTGTCCCTGGAGGAGAGCAGTGGGGTCTTTAAGTAGAAGAGAATTATTGAGGCCCGATCAACCAGCGATTTCAGAATGATTCGGTTCATGGCAGCAGTTATCTGTGTGATTGATTGTAGCAACAAGACCCACATTAGGAGCGTTTTTCTGGTTAACTGCCTAATGCTATTTTATTTTATCCTCAGGAAACAGAGTCTAGGATTACTTACACTGACAAAGAAAAGAGTTTTCACTTGCAAAAATTTTGGTAATTTACATATTTTCTGAACAGGACTAGTAATCATTTACTATGATTTGCAAAACAATGGGAAAGTAAAATGGTGTTTTGTTACATTGTGTACTATATGCAAAAATCATATTACTTTGCCGTCTATTAATGTACCACCGAATACTTTCTAATGTAGAAACAGTTGAAACCCATTTTGTTTCTTTGAAAAATACTCTTTGAACAGAGGGCATTAATGCAGCCACAAACTCTAAGCTCAAAGTGTTGAAGAAAATTTCTTGCTAGTAAATGTCCTGCCCAGGTAACATTTTCTTGGATCAGCAGCAGCAGCATTAATGAATTCTGTTTGAGGTTCGTTTTTATTATATAAATATTGACCTAAGATGTGTTATACTTTCAGATGTGTACAGAGGATTAGTCCACTCTCTGTGGTGTTTTATTTTCAATCTCAAGGTGATGAAGGGAGGCACCCCCAAACTGATGCAATCTGACCCTCATGGGCATGGGGCATGGGCCGTGGGCCGTGGGGCATGGGGCATGGGCATGGGGCATGGGGCATGTATGTCTCATCCAAGCAGTTCTCAGGTGTGGGCTGCCTGCAGAGTGAACTGATGTCCGAAGAGTTAAAGGGTCAGGAGTAGAGAATAGGCACCGGTGAGCAGGGCCAGCCTCTCCGGCACTGCTCCAGGCCTGGTCCCATGTGCTTTGCTTCCCGGTGGTACTTCTCAGTGCCCGTCTCTGCTCAGCTCCAAACTTAGC